>NC_044346.1:11021846-11234460 GCF_007364275.1 Archocentrus centrarchus | reverse complement strand
TTTGATTTTTGAAGCGGTGAGCTGATCCGTTACACCCTCACCTGCAAATTCACTGCAAACGTGAAGCGTATTTCACAGCATCTCGAAGTCCAAAGCGGCTGAATTATTAAAGAGATGCTGCTTGTCTGTTTTATGGATCGTTACAATGACTCTGCAGTGAATAATTTAAGAGTGTCTCAGGGGTCAAAGTCTGTGTGCTCTGAGTGTGTGTCTGTCAGTGACTCATGACTCATCTAAGTGTTTTGCAATAGTTAAGTCAAGTTTATATGGATTGCTTAATCTCACACTGAAGAAGCTTTACACACCCACAACAGCAGCATCTCCTGACCCCGGCTCAGCCTTGTCTTTACAAAGATGGGGCAAATCTTCTAAAAACCAAGGCACCCTCAGACATCCCCGAAGATGGGTGTTAAAAAAAAAAAAACAAAAAAAAAACCCAAATACAAAGAGTGAAGGGAGGGTTTGACTAATGCAGCTGAGCTGTACGTCTGTCTCATGTGCGTGTGTGTGTGCAGTCTGACTTGGATGCCCTCTGTGACTCAGTGTTGTGGTGTGCTTTCAAGTCTGATCCTGTTAAGACTTTTGTTCAGAATTGATGTTTTTGTTTTTAGAAGTGAGTTTGGTGGATGTGAACCTAAACAAGTGAGGAAATCCCACGCTGGTGCTTAAAACAAAGACACACAAACACACATGCATTACCATAATGTTATGCACATACAGATCCACTACCAGCATGGAAGCAGTAAAATACCTAACAAAGAATCATGGAGTGAGCTTTGAGCGAGTCATATCCAGACTGCACGACCCTTATCAATTTACTAATCTGCTGCAGTTGTAGCATAATCCTCCATATTCCCGTCTGCGTCTCTTCCTGTGTGCCCGCATGTTTACTCTCCTGTCTGTGTCCCTGCTGATCAGCCTTTGTCATTCTCTGTCTGTACCAAGTCAGTCAGGTGCAGCTCAGGTCTACAACTTTGATGTCACCATGATGAGTTCAGTAAGTCTGTCACGCTTCAAAGCGTCCTGCGAATTTAGTCGAGTAACATTGCCTTCTCTTGCCCAAATTTAGAGGGCAGTACCAGAGGACGGCTCACATTCTATAACGACAACTCGACAATTTGTTACCTGGACATTCAGATGATGCCAGTTTATGTTAATGTTTATTGAGATCCCCATTTGCATCAGCAGCATGCTGCATCAGCTATTCTTCCTGGGGTCAACTTACATTTATTAAAAAAAAAAAAAAAAAAAAAAAAAAGACAAAAAACAAAAACAAACAAACAAACAAACAAAGCCAGTCAGCTTGTCTACTCTATTTATCCTGTACTGTGTATTTCTGCTCTGGTGCTCATGAGTTGCTGTGATTCTCAGATAGAATAAAACAAACACAGTAAACGCTAAAGTCAGGTTTGTTTTCTGTTATGAGTCTGAACATGCTGGTAACTGCACAGGAATGACAGACGGTTAGCATTGCTGCCTCACAACAAGAAGCTCCTGGGTTCAAATCAACCAGCTGGGACCTTTGTGGAGTTTGCATGATGTTCCTGTGATGCTGTGGGTTCTCTCTGGGTTAGGTTAATTTGCAGTTCTAAACTGGCCATAGGTGTGAATATGACCCTGAATGGTTCCAGCCACCACTGACTCTGAATTGAGTGAGTGCAAGAAAATGGATGTACAGGTGTTGCATGTATGTTTTTTTTTTTTAATTCCTCGTGTGTCAAAGCTAAATTTCACAAGTGTTGTAAAGTAAATTGCAGTAATTCTAGTTTATCTGGTTATAAACATGCAAACATTTGAAGTGTAGTTTTTACACTTCCCTGAACTGAGACCCAGCCTCTAACCTTAAAGCTTCCTGTGAACATATCAGTCTGACATAGATTGCACCCCTCAACTTTTCAAGGAATTACCTGAAAGAGGTGCAAATGTTGGACATTAATGCTCTTAATCCTGCCAGCTCCACAGCAGAAAGTCAGAGTGATGTTCAGTAATGCCCATGTTAAATTTATGCAGTTATCGGTCTAGTAAATTCACAGCGAGGGAGTGGTCGTTTTTTTTCGCTGTGAGTCCTGCACACGCTATGCGGGCAGCTCCCTTGCCTGAAGCAAACTGATAGTCAGACTGAATGCGAAGCAGACTTCCAAATGAGGAAGGGCAACAGTGTACAATATCCTCACTTGATTCTCTTAACATTCATGTGTGAAAACAGCTATACAGAGTAGATGGAAGAAATACCATTCAGGAAAAAAAAAAAAAAAAAACCAGCTCACAAGAATTTCTCATACATAGCCAAATATGAGGGTTTAGTATTTGAATCTTCTGCTTTCTGTTGACCCCAACAAAACTGCACTTTCTCCCCAGCCATAGAGCGCAACGCCGCATGACGCACAAATTTAAATGGGAAACAGACAGTCAGATACTGGCCCTCAGTATCTGACCACACGGGGTGAAAAAACATTAAAATCTGATGTCTGAGCCGATGGCTTCTCGCAGTCGCGGTGTGGTCAGCAGCGTTATTAGCAGTTGCCTCCGGCAGATGGCCGGAGCTGGCGGGGATCTGTTTCATTTATAACTGTTGTATTATAAAGTGGCTCTCTTCCTTCATTATTGCTGTCCGCCCCACGAACTGCGCTGACCTCCTTCTCTAAAGCAACGCCTGCCTTCTGAGCCCGCAGAGTCCCTGTGAATGATGGGACCGTAAGTGACATCAACACGGGCCAAAAACACAACACATGAGCATGCAAGAGGTGCCAAAATATCTGCCATGAACCAAACAAGCCAAACATAGCAGGCGAATACTTCAAAGAAGATCAAGAAAGGCAATGAGAGATAAAAAGCTACCAGAGATAAGAGATCAGTCATCACATGCTCAGTTTAGAAGAAAAAAAAGCTTTTTTTTTGTTTATTGCTGGTATTTTTCCTTCTATTGAAATGAAGAAATGCAGCTCGTAAATTAATAACTCATCAACGGTCCAAGTCTGAAGTGATTCAGCAGTCCTTTACTTTGTGTTTGAGGCTAACTTAGATCAGAGTTTCTTTTTTCTTTTTTTTTTTTTTTTTAGGTTCACTTTAATGTGTGAGAAACATATGGTTCACCTTTGACAATGAGAAATTTATCCACAACTTGATGCGATAATTGCTGAGATTCAATAAGCAGGACTGCACCTGAACTCCACCCCTCTGCTGTTTATTTTTACAGGCCTGATTGTGCAGCACACCTGTGTGTTCTTTCTGCTTCATCCGGCCTTCTTCCCCACTTTGTTCTCTTTCTCTATCATTAGGTTCCCATGAAGGGGAGTTGGGGGGGGGCAGTACACCTGGTAGATGACACTGATCTTCCACCAACACTCCCAAACCACAGCCGGCAAAGGATTAACTGTCTTTCCTTTGTGCTGTGTGAAGACCAAACAGCAGCGTCCAAGTTCAAAGAAGGCACATCAGGTCAGGAGCGCGACCAGCAACATGCTCTATTCTTTCTTTTTTTCCCCACATTTACAGAAACTGTGAAGTTCTTCTGTAACACCCTGATGTTTCTGAGAGGGGAGCATTCAATGGAAATGCCCTTCACCGGAGTGCATGCCATATTACTCACATCACATTGAAAACACAGTTTTTAGGCCACACCAACACAATCTTCACCTGCCATACAAGCAGCTCAACAGATTTGGCTTGCTGTGACTTTTTCCTCTTCTTCAAAATGAAATTTAGGTTGGAGGGTTACTGCTTTGACACACTGGTGATCCAGCGTTGGGATGATGGTCATGGCAGCCATCACTCCTGTGTTTCAGTGATGCATTGAGTGGTCCGGTGGACATTATTCATATTAAAGGGTTGATTGATCATAAGGAGAACATTTTTTCAATTATGTTAGCACAGCTCGTGCTGATTTAAAGAGCTATAAATGTCGAGTATGTGCAGCATCACCCAATTTGTCTGCATGAAACTCCAATAAACTCCAGATTTTACAGCAACGTGAACTACTCTCTTCACCAAACAGTGCAAAGTGGCACTAAAATGTAGTGTGAGGCTGCAACTGAGCAGGAAGAGGAGTACATCGGAGTTTCTAGGTTAAGAAACAGACACCTCACCACTCCTCAACTGCAAGCTCAATGACAACAGTTAAGACGTCACTCCAGGATTGTGGGCTTCTGCGCACAGTTGCAAACAAAAAGTCATATGCAAGAAGACAAGAAAAAGAACATATGCCGTGCAGAGGAATATAACAGAAATGATTAATCATCAATGAAAATAACTGCCATTTGCAACTAATACTAAGATTTGCTCTTTATATACTTGAGATGATGGATGACTGCAGAGCTGGTCAGGGAATTACAGACATTTTAAACTGTGTAATAGCTGGTAGTTTTTGCCTCGCCTATCAGCTCCTACACATCATGCATTGTGTGTGTTTTCCGGAGTTTGGCTGGTGGTGAAGTGTGGGTGTGTGGGAAGATTGTGTTCGTGATCTGGCCTGAGACAGGACCGTCACTGTATACTTGTGTTTGGGGGAGGGTATTGAATACTGTCTTGTCTGTGCAGAAGTGCAGGCTCTTATCATCCTTGTCTGGGCTGTGTGGCACTCAGGGCGGATGTGCTCATCCCTCAGGAATAGTCTGGTATTGTTAGCTGGTGAAGGAGGCCCAGCCATGACAGCAAACAAAAGGACAGGACACACACACACACACACACACACACACACCCCCACATCCCCCCCCACACACACACTTCAGGATAAAAATATGCACTATGTCAACAGACCTCTGTGTGTCCGAATAAGTGAGTGAACCTCAGTTGTTGATGGCACAGGGCTGCAGCTAATAATTATTCCCATCCTCTTAATTTTTTTTTAGAATTTTTTTCTCGACTTTCTTAAAAAAAAAAAAAAAAAAAAAAAAAAAAAAAAAAAAAGCTAATCAATCACATCCATCATAAAACCTAAGAGATAAGCAACTGAATTTCACATCTGAGTAGCAAGACTCAGAGCACCGTCTTGGGAAATGACCTAAAGTGTCAGTTATTTGTGAAAACTGTCTCCTGACTGCTGCCCTTCTCTTACAAAACATGCTTTTTTTTCCCAGCACAGAGTAGACAGGGAACATCAGATGTGTGGGAGAAAAAGGCCCAATCAACCTTTGGCTTTACCTTCAGTATATTCTCATAGATTGTGTCCCGGAAGTCCAGAAGTGCCTTCTGATCAAACTCTTGCCCGTTAATGATGCGCATCTGTTTGAGGAATGTGGACTTTCCGCTCTCCCCGGCCCCGAGCAGGAGGATCTTCACCAGGCGCCGAATGGCTCTCCTCTCCCGGGCGATCATCGCGTCTATCTCCCGGCTCCTGCGCCGCGCCTCCCGCTCCTGCGCCGCGTCCCTCTCCCGGCTCCCCTCCTTGCTGCCGCCGGGGTCCCGGCTGGCCTCGGCCGGGAGAAGACAGCGGCTCAGGGTGCGGACCACTCCCGACATGGCGAGTCGTGGGAAAAAGTTCACCGAAACTCCAGTGGGAAAATGTTCATTATAGGATTGTGAACTCCGGGATGGAAATGGCCCAGTCCGGCTACACAGTTCACAGAAAACACGTTTTCATCAGAAAAAATAAAGTCTACATTTAGTGTGTGAAGCCGTTATCTAGTCTTCAACCGGCAGACAACCCGTTTCCATCTTGGTTAGACCTCGCCATCCACAGAAATCACTCTGGATAGCGAAACAACGCCAGAAAAAAAGTTTAAATGATTAAATGTTAGAGGCCAGAAAATAAAAACATAAAGTTGACCTGAACTCAGTGTGTCCATCCAAAGCACAACAATTGTAAAGGCAACGCTAAAGCTGTGGAATCTGACTCAGTGGGACAGCTATCCAAACTATCCAAACACAGCCAGCGGTTTGTGAACTTGGAAGAGCAGCTCCTGCGGGCGGCGCTGGGACGGCCAGAATGATGAGGGCGGTGGGTGCAGCTGCCAGGGATCACCGACAGGTTGCGCTAGTAGAAAGAAGGAAGGAGCAACAGTAAATACATGGCAAAGAGAGACATTTAGCACAGCTAGTAACGCTTTCGCCTCGCGTTAATGTGGATGTATGCGTAATCATGGGACAATGCGGTCCCGCTCACACCTGCTGCAGCAGGAACTGACGTCAAGGCGGCTTTGAGCACTTTTGCAGGTCTGTCTGTGGGTGGATTATTGTCAGCAGGAAAACATGACAAACTTTACACGTGGTCACAAATGTTTACAGGTGTGGAAGGCCAATTAAAAAAAAAGAGGCCAAGCTCAAAGACAGGTGTGGCCTATTAGTACTGAGTAAAGGTTGTATGAGTGGGGCAACCGAAGGGCTATTGGCTCTCCCACTTTATACCCGTGTTGCACACCTTGTTTAATTTTTTTTAGTGTAGTAGGAGGTACAAAGGTCATATTTACCTGCATGGCAGAGATTGCTGGTGCTGTTTGTGAGCATGGGTCTGCAGGTGTTATCATGGTTAAAAAATATGAGACATCTATGAGGGAACTATGACAAAGGCAGTTTCAGCATTTGATGTGTTTATCTTGTTATCTGTGGACAGAGTCAAGACAATAGCACTGCAACAATGCAAACTACCGTCACAAAAAGACCCACACCACCCGCAGATCAGATTCACGATCATCTTTGACTCAAGCTGTGGTCTGCAATTTGTCAGTTATAACTTATTTCGAAAAATGGTCTTTACAGACGCTGACTTTGTTTTTGCTGCAGTGCATCATGAAGCACATCACATTAGTGCACACAACTGTTGACACGATACTTTTGCAACTAAATGTCCTTTCAGCGTTTCCATTTCCAGTATTTTTATTTTATTTTACTTTCACGTCTTTAAGACGCTCTTTTAACACAATTTTTCCACCACAACTTTGGTCAAACCGTTTTCCCAAGAGCCTCAGAAGCTGAGCTGGATGCTGCCTAACCTCAAGTTTTCTCTATGTCGTGATAAAATAGATGTGGTTAAGCAACTGTACCACAAACTCAAATGTCAACACTGGATTTTATAATTGCACAGTGTATTGTGTCATTCTCGCCTGGAATAGATACATAACAATGGCTTCGTACTCATGCAGACAATCTGACTTCTATGAAATCTGATCGTGTGTTTAGTGTACAGTGGAATTTCACACAACGACAGCAAGTGGACATTTATTTAGGGTCCCGGGATGTGGAGCATATCCCAGCTATCATGGAATAAGAGGTGGGGTACACCCTGGAGAGATTGCCAGTCCATCAAATGGCTTCAGAGACAGACAACCATTCATGCTTACATTCACATCTTTGGCTAATTTAGGGTCATCAGTTAAACTAAAATGCACGTCTTTGGACTGATCCGAGGAGGCTGAAGAGCTTCACACAGGCTCAGGGAAAACATGCAAACCCCTCAAAGAAAGCCCCCAGCCAGCCAGTAATCAAAAACAAGACCTACAGTACTAATCACTGCACCATCATGCTGCCCCTAAACAAATTAAATTTTAATCAGATTTTGCCACAAAGTAATTTCAACACATTCAACCATGGGATTTGAGGAGCACCCAGAGTTTGTGTCCCCTGTGCCCTTTTTGGTAGCTGTCCAGCAGAGCTGCTCATTGACAATATTAGGATGACTGAGTCAGAGGTGAGGACCAGATTTTTTTATTTTACTGGAAATTAGGCAGCACAGTAATGTGGAGCTAAAAGGTCCTGGGTTTGAATCCAGGCTGGACCCTTTCTGTGTGGAGCTGTGTGGGTACTCTAGTTTCCTCACACAGTCCAAAGATGTTCGTGTTAGATTTATTGGCCACTGGCCTGTGGCAGACTGGCAACCCCATGACCGCTGGAATACAGTAGGCTCCAGCCCACCATGACCCTGAACTGGATAAGTGGAAGAAAATGGATGGATGGAAGCACATATGCAGTTGTTTCAGCCTGATTACACTGGAAAAATCATATTAGGGGCGGTATGCGGTTTGGAACTGTGAATTGTGTTATTATGTAATAAGTTAAATAAAAATAGTCTCGCAATATGTTAAATCACAATTAAAATGCCATTCCATGTTGACACCCCCCCCCCCCCCCCCCCCCAAAAAAAACAAAAAAACAGGCCACGTGTGAATAGTTGCAACTTGGAGGTGAAGCAGACAAATAGGAATGTCTTTTCTAATGATCCACCAGGTTAACCCCTGCAAGTCAATACAGTCTAAACCTAGGCAACGTGCTTCAGGCCAGTCTGTACAATCAGTGCCATTTACTGTGACCGAGTAAAACAATGAAGTTTGAAGTGCAGGCATGCAGATCAGATTGGGGTTAAACAGTGTAATTTTCAGTACACATTTGTATAAATATGTGACAGAGTGCAGCTCCCTGTGAAACATGCTCAGCTTCATAAAAGCAGTAACGGAGTAGTTACAAGACAGCCTGTCTTGTGCCTTCTCTTCATTCAGTCTCTCCACTCTTTCACTACTTCTCTGTTGAGCAAGCCAAAGCATAGCATCCATGCCTGGACCCACCAGGCCAAGCCTCTCAGTCAGCCAAACCAACAGGAGACCCTCTGCTCCACAGTGTCCCCGCCAGCTTGTATGAGTCTAATCATCCACGGGATCCAGGTTGTTTCAGGGCTAGTTTCACTACAAGAATAATCTGCCTCACACACGTGCCAGTTGGGTCCGCAGACCTCCAGTACTGTCGGAGACTTATTTCTGCCCACCAACTGTCTCCTGTTATCAAGATGGTGATGTGAGTCAAAGGGAAGTGGACTCAGCTGAAACCAGCCAGCTGGACAGAGCAGCAAACATGAAGGTGGGATGGGCTGCGAGGAGAAGTGAGGTCCAACAGAGAGAATCCATTTGGACGGGCCGATGGTGTTCTCAGCCACTGCTTAGATTTGATTTCATTTCTGTTGTTTTCATTTGGACTGGCATAGCCTCATCCAAATCTCACTAAAACACAGTATCATGGTTTTACAGCCCACGAAACATCACACATTCACTTCTATGAAACATCTAAGTTGGGTGATTTCAAAGCAAGCCCATCTTTATTTATGTAGTAATCAATGTTTATACAGATTCAAGAAAATCCAAAGAGCATGCTCGGTTTTTACTCATTTCAGATGCCTTCAGAGTTTCAGAGGATACGAATGCTGAAACTCAATTAGACGTTGAAATGCACACAGACGGGCTTCTGGAGTTCTTATTCCATCATCTTTTCTTGTTACAAACACTCACAACAATAAAAATATGATGAAACTGAGGTTGTGCAGCAGGCAAAAGTATTATTAATGCAATAAACTGATATTAATATAAAAGATGTATTAGTTCATATTGCAGATTTAATCACGCTGATTTGCATGAAATTAGATTATTATTTATTTGTCTGCACATGAAAAGGATAAGCAGAAGAAAATGGACGGATGGATAACTAAAACAAAATAAAAAAAGATGTTATTTTTTAATTTTTTGAATAATTTATTCACCTGGATAAATTAGTTTGGGGTGTAATTATGTAGTCAGGCAGATGGAGCCAATCCGATGCCTGGCAAAACCGGCCTGTATGAAAAACTGAGAATATGAATACATATACTTACTAAAATGAAAATCTGTGAGACATTTAATGTGATTACAATTAAGAAAAGGTAATTATGATTTTCTTAACAGTTCATTGCTTTTTGACCTAACACCAAAATACAAAGGGTGACGTCATGGTGGCGACATCCATGTTTTATGTTGTCTATGTCTGTGACACACTAACCTCTGATAAAACAAACAAACAAACAAACAAAAAAAGGTATTTTAATTTCAACCTTCAGTCTTGATAGGATGGAAATAAAATGATTTGGGGGTTTATAAAGATTTCTGCAGATTTCTACAGGTTAAACTAACCTATTATTTGTTTCAGAAAAGTTTGAGAAGGAGAATAAGCTGAAATGAAATCTTGCCTATTGATTTGTAGACACTCTGGTAAAAAAAAGAAAAAAGAAAAAAAAGAAATAGAAACCAAGAATTTTCCAAATGAATAATGACAGAAGCAATTATAATTCTCAAACCCAGCACATAAAAATTATTAGACTGAAAGTGAATCTAATTTGCTCATCCATTATCCCTCTTTTAAGTGTGACCAAATGAGCCCAGGCTATAATAACAGCTCACAAAACTGTGTCAGAAAAAGGTTGTTTTTTTTTCTTTTTCAAATAGATAAGTTATATTTACTTGACGTCCTCTTTGATCCACCATGCAGACAAGTGTTATGATTTGTTTCATGCTTCAGTTTTACACGCTGCTCGTGCTTCATTACAATGACTAATATTCTTTCTTTTCTTTCTGGCCCGTCTCTACCTGGAATTAAGGCTGTTTTATGACAAAATACAACCAAATCCATATCAGCTTGCATTTTTATCTTAATATTTACTTAGTACTAACTGTTATGGGCTGTCTGCCTTTGTTGTACTTTCTAAAGAAGAGGACGTTTAATATTGCACAGATTGTAATCTATTTGTGAGGGGATAAAACTGGGCTTTGTACCTTTGATCTGAGATAGAAGCTGTTTGAAAATGTAAGGAGCACTTTTCCATGTGAAAATGTCATGTTGCAGTTCTAATTTCCTCTGGATAGAGGGCACTGTTAGATCAGATTTAAAAACAATAACAATAATAAAAAAAAAAAATCCAGTCATTCCTCTCTTCAAAATCCCCCCTTTATCCCTCAATTAAAACAGGAGAGGAAGAAAGAGGCAGCAAATGAAATGCATGGTCAGCAAGCAAGGCATCAGAGGCTGCGTGGGTAACATCGCGTTCTTTATTCACTCACTTGTGGAGTTTAGAGTTGTGGAAGATGTGCACAAATGGACACACACTCTTTCATACTTGAGAGCAAGTTATTCTATTAAAATATCTCCCTAATGTAGAATGCATCTGCAGCAGAGTACCGAGCCTGAGTGTTGTGTGTGTCTGCACATTTCATTTAAATGCATGACGAAAAGAGAGAAAGATTTCAGCACGGGATTAAAATTCATCCAGACAGAAACATACTCTTCTCATGTAATTAGTCTAAAAGCCTTTTCATCAGGTTTGGCACAACAATCGCTCACTCACTCACACACACACACGCCAACGGACACCCTTATACCCACTAATATTCCACGTTCACCTCTTAACACCACTGCAAATGGCATGTGTGTGAAGGCACCATTGCCTTGTGTGTGCCTGTTTTGTGTTTTACGAGTTATTTATATGCTAATTAATCTGGAAGGGCATGTTGAGTGGTGTGTGTGTGTGTGTGTGTGTGTGTGCGCGCACGTGTGTTTAGTTTGTGCGTGGAGGAGGAGAAGAAGGCTGGAGCTGCTGCAGCCGAAGAACAGATGGTGGAGGAGAACCTTGAAGACGTATGTTGCCTTTTTGTTGTAAAACATAACAACACGACGGCAGCTCCATCCTGAACTATGTTTACCCCCCCACACATCCTGTTCCCTGTTATTCCCACTTTACTCTGATGAAATATTGTTATTCAGGTACACTGTCTGGATGCCTGTCTGACTTGAGGTAGTTTGGCACAAAACACACCTTTTGTACCTGACTGCAATGCCAAATGTAGCTGTAAGCAGTGATTGACAGGCCCACAGTGCAACAGGCTTCGCTTCTTCCCTCTCTAATGGCAGAGCTGTGCTCACTGCTCGATGTCAAGGAGAGGAGGCATAGCGGGTTGAGTGGCAGTCAGTATACAGCGTTTTCAACTTCTAGGGCTGGTGTATTGCATTTTAGGTTTTGTTTTGCATAGGTTTGTCATTTCTGCTGCTGTCTCCCCCCCCACCCCACAAACATTTGCAAAACCATGATAGTATCTGAGATCTGAGATCATAGTGACAACAATGCAACAAAGTTTTGCTGGGCAGTAAGACAAGCAGTCCAAAGACAACACAGCCAGCAGTTTATCCAGATGAAGGTTTTGGACTGCCATGTTCCAAGTTCTTCTAGACATTCTTCCATGCAGCCACCAGATGTCCTCAGATTTCCTCTCCTGTCCAGTCCATAGATTGTATATAAAAGATAGATGACTGCAAGGTGCTCAGGTCCTGTGGCTTTAAAACAAGCCCAAATCATCACCCCTCCACCCCTGTGCTTGAGAGCTGGTATTAGGTGTTTGTGCTGATATGCTGTGCTTGGTTTTCACCAGATGTGATGTTGTGCATTATGGCCAGACATCTCCACTTCAGTCCAAAGGACATTGTTCCAGAAGTGAAGATGCAACTTTGCAAACCTAATCCGTGTTGCCGTGTTCTTTTTAGAAGTCCACTCCTGAGAAGATTGGTAACCATCTTGAATATTTTTCACATGTGACGAATCTGTCTCACTGTAGTATGATGGTTTTTGTAAACGGCCTTATAACCCTTCCCAGATTGATGGGCAGCAGCAATTGCTTCTCTAAGACCATTCTGATGTCTTTCCTCCTTGGTATTGTGTTAACACACACCTAAATGATCCAGACCTGCAAGCTGCCAACGCTTCTGCTTTTATAGAGGTGCTCACACTTGCTGATGATCAATTAATCAAGTGCATTTGATTAGCAGCAGCTGCCTGCTTCTTGCTTCCTATGGAAGCAGTGAGGGTGTACTTAGTTTGTCATAGGACTGTATAGAGTCCTCTGAAAACCTTCTTTTTCACACGACTGTATAATTCAGTCACCTGACTATCTCAGCAATCCCTCTCAGTCTCAGTCATTTCACACCTTTCCCCAGAAGCCTCCTTTATCCATGCCTTAAATTACACCAATTTTTCTCCAGCCATTTGTCAGAGTGTATTACTGTGGTTCCCCCCTTAAAGTCTCCCTAAACTGTCCAAGAACAAAGATCATGCCATGTTACCATGTCACAAACAGCTCTGTATGTTTTTCTGCTCTGGAAAGTAGGCCTGAAAAAAATAAGGGTTCTCTCTGTAATTACGCAGTTGGAATCAAAAATTCTTTTAGAAGTCAAAGACTACTGATGTTACATTATGTTTGTTGCTTTGATGTTGCCAGTGTTTCAGTAGGCTGGAGCACTTTCAGCAGTCTAAGCAGACCTCTCTCTCTCCCCAGCCACCTCCAACAGCTCTTCAGAGGAGACATTGAGGCGCTCCCAAGCCACCTAAGAGACATAATCTATCCAGGGTTTCTGGGTCCAACCCAGGGTCTTCCCCTAGTTGGACATTTCTTAACACCTCACCTAGCAAGTGTCCAAAAGGCATCCTAGTCAGATGCCTGCCCCACCTCAGTGGGCTACTTGTGATGTGGAGGAGTAGCAGCTCTACTATGAGCCTCTCCTGAATGAACGAGCCCCACACCCCACCCTATCTCTAAGGAAGAGCCTTGCCACTTATCTGAGGAACCTCATTTCTTTCAGTCACTACCCACAGCTCCTGGTCATAGTGGGAATGCAGATTGACCAGTAAATCGACAGATTCACTTTCACACTCAGCTCTCTCTTTACCACAACAGACCGCATCTGCATCTACACCATCTGCATTACCGCCAACTCTGCATCAGTCTGATGGCAGTCTCCCACTCCATTCTGATTTCATTTGTGAACAAGACCCTGAGATACTTGAACTCCTCTACTTGGGGTAGCAAATCATCCATGACCTGGAGTCTCCACCCTTTTGCAACTGAGAACCATGGGCTTAGATTTAGATGTGCTAATTCTCATCCAAGCTGCATCACACTCAGCTGCAAACGGGCACAGTGCAAGCTGGAGGTCATCATTCAATGAAGCCAACAGAACAACATCATGTGCAAAAAGCATAGACGAGATCCTGAGACCACCAAGCTGCTGGAAAAATTGTGAATTTGTGATTAAAGATACAAAATTTTCTTTGAGGAGCTCAAAACAACCCCCTGACCAGGCACACGTTACTACAACCATACAGAAATCCAGATGAAACCCTGTGCATGCTAGAGTTTTGACTCATTAAAATGTTATTAGGGAGTGCAGTGTTATGGATTTAATAGTCAAATGAGTACCTCTTTAGGCAATAAATGAGAGCACAGAAATACACAGAGGCCTCCCGTTCATCATTCCTGCGCTACTTAGCTAGCACTTTTCTTTTGGTGTTAATGACAAAGACCACAATGTTTTAATCTCATTTTGACATTTTGAAAGTTGAAAAAATAAATGAAACTAAAATAATTTGCTCCAAAAAAGTATGTTTATTGATATAAAGCTTTATTTTCAGCAATGATTACAAAATCTCTCCCCATTTATATACTTGGTGCTAATGATCCAATCTTTTCCAGACTGCCAGCAGGTGCCGGTCCATTCATTGTTCATACAGGAGCCACGACTCTGGCTGACTCTTTGCATTAACACCACATTTCTGAACACTTCAACACCCGCGGGCCCTTCAATGTCTGCCAGCCAGAGTTTTCCATTTTCTACCTGAGGCATTAAACTAGCAGTCTCATTCAGACTCAATTTGATTGAACAGTACACTGAGTTCTTGTGTGGCTGAAATAATAAAGTACAAATCAGGAATGCAAGGTCAGAGCTTTGTATGGTTACTATGTAATTTTCTTTGTGACTCCGCTGCAGTCACATAGTTGAAACTGCTCAGAAAAGAAAAACAGAATATTTTTGAAAAAATGAAATAAAAGGAAAACAAAGACAATATGACTTGATGATGATGCAGAGTGTTTCTCAACTCACAGTGTTTCCACTTACTTTGATATTGGAGTAAATTCTTTTGGACTAAACTGTGATTGTGTGAAATCTCCATTGTGCTTCTTTTTGTTGCACCTGCACATATAACACACTGCACCACTATATTGCCTTGTCAGCTGGGCAAGACTGAGTGAGGCTGAACATGTCTAAAGTTGCAGCTTCCTAATTTTCTCCTTAAAAGAAGTTGGACACGTGTCATCTGAGTCACATATTTTCCATCAGAACCCATCTACTTGTATTTAAAACAATAACTTTAGCTGTGTGCCAACTTGACTCCATCTATTTAACATCTATCCATCCATCTTCTTCCTCTTATGCAAGTTAAACTGATGGACTTTCAATTTCAACAAAAGAAAGATACATTTCGTAATTCTCATGTCATTTAATTTGTAAATCACAATTTTTGAAGGATTCACATGCCACCAGTAACAGATTTGGACCCAGTGGAGTTCATTTCATCATCCACATGGCTGCTTCATCCTGAGCTGAGATCTATCCAGTGTGTCTGCAGAGCCTCCAACAGTAAATTGGGTATCATACAAGACTTTCTTTCAAGGAAAAGGCTGTATATTAGGTAATTTTTTCTTTTCTATTTTCTTCTTCAGACCAAGGCATTTTTTGTTTAGCAAATTGTGTAGAAAGCTTTGTTATTCACAGAGCATTTTGAGGGTTTTGCTGAATAGTAAGCATCTCTGCAGCAATGACACTGAATTCACAAGTATGTCTCATTTATTTATTTACTTTTTAATTGATTAGACCTCTCTTCAGGACAGGACATGTGTAACACACATTTGATTGACATCTCCTATAGACAAGGCAAATATAATAATAGGGAAATTTATTCACAACATTTTATCAAACCAAGAGGCACTCCATGATTGCAGATATAAAGTTGCTTGGCTTCACTCTCTTAGCATATTACTCAGGTGTTCTAATATACACTTAAATTGTAACAAATTTTGAATCAAAACATGATAAATAGAAAAAAAAGGTGCCTTCAGTACATACTTCTAGGCCTGCTACATGACAGCAAACCTAGACTAATGAGAGAAGATTGGAAATGAACCTAACACTGTCAGACATACATTAGAGGTGGCTCAAAACATAAACTGTTAAGAAGAATGTTATGAATACAGTTGTGAGGCAGCATTTTGGGTCCAAATGGACAACTATTGCAATGGAAAGAGTAACAGCACTGAAAACTACCTTGGGCTTTGGGCTTGTTATCTCACTAAGCCTCAGGTTAGCCATTTATGGTATTTGATGCATTTAAATCAGCTGTTAATATTTTCAGAAGCATTGTGAAGGAGATTAGAAGGGCAGAAAAATAGCATACATCACCTCCCGAGTTCACCTGAAAACTGAAGTGCATCTCAAAATATTCTGCAACACTAAGTCCAGACAATCCAAAGGGTTTATTGAACAAAGGCTGGTACAATATTGAGTTGCACTTTGGACACAGCGGCAAGGAGGTTTATCTGTATTTCAGATTTTACTCATTCATTCCAAAAATGTGACGAGAATAAACTATCGCAGCACAGCAACAAAAAAGAAACATAAAAAATAGTAATAAGTTGCTTCATTTGAGAAGGAAGGGAATCCCCTTGGCTTCTCTCAAAAAAGGAGCAAAATTCTGCCTGGTGCAAACACCATATCCCTGCAGCCCAGGGTCAGTGGCTGCTACAGACAGGTTGGTATATTTCTGTTCCCTTGGGAGTAAACCAGCTGTCACAGATGTTATCCAGGATGTGTGAAGAGGCAGAGAAAAGTCTTCCTACAGTGACTAAAACCTAAGAGGCACTGCTGTACAGAAACTCTCTGATGCGGGAAGAAATGGGAGCTCATTGCAGTGCTTGGAAAGACGTTTTATATAAACGTACAGAGACCAGAGTATGAACTGTAATTTATTCAGGGCCACCGCAGTGAAAAGAAGAACGTTATTTCTATTTGCAGAACTTTATAGCTTGAGGTAAGGCTCTGATCAACGAGATCTGTGGCAGAGAAGAAAGCACATTGGTGATAAGAAGGATGATACTGATTAAGTTGGATTCAACATGAAAAGAAGGAGCTTGGGTAGAGTCAGTTTGTGTGACTCTCCTATTGTCTCACTCTTACTGATCCTAACTGGCTGATAAGGGCTGGGTTGATGGGCCACCTTTAAATGCTGGCTCATTAATCCTCTTTGGTGTTGATATTTTGGGTAGTTTATGCTTAATAAATTATCTTTTATTTAACTAAACCTCTTGTGTGGACTCCCACTTTGTCAACTACATTGAGCCAGTTTGTGACAAATGGGGGCTTGTCCGGGATCTTTAAACTCATTAGTAAGAATAGAGTTTGAGTCAGTGTTGATGGCCAATTTAGCTTGTGGTTTGTTAAATGCTTGGCTACAATGACAAATTGCTTTTTGATTACTGCCTAAAATGGGTGTTTAGTATTGTGGCCACCTTTTGGGGGAGTTCCACACAAGCAGGTGTATTTTGGATGGTTTAATTTACTTTTTTGAGTTCATTTTTGTTGATGTTGGAAGACAGCAGCATTAGTTCCCATATTGCTTTGCCTGTGTAAGTATAGTCACATTTCCGTTTGAATGAGCCATGCACTCTAGGTTGTGGTTATGTCTTTAGTGCGGCAGGGAATGTGAGTGAAGACAATGCCTTGCTAGCATTTCCCTGGTTTCCAGAAAGTTGCCAGTTCCTGGTTTCTTTCTAGTGTTAGTGGAATCAGTGCATACGTAAGTGCCCACCACAAATATGCATTCAAAGACTAGGGTTGAAATTAGTTTGCACTTATTAACTAAGGCTAGCTTAAATTGATTGCCTCGCTGACCTGGTCTGAAAAGATGGTTCACTAAAGGGAACACACATATACATGTACATGATGAAAAAGTAGCTATTTAGCTAGTGTGCAGGAAATGTTTAAGTGCTGCTTTCCAGTGGTCCAGTCCGACTGCAGTTGAGGAACCATTTGTCCAGTCATTTACTAATACTTTTAATTATCACTGCAATCATCGTTGAAGATGTATCTCAAAAATGACCAGCTCCCTGGGCTGTGTGAGAAAAGTGAAAAGAAACATGGGTTAAGGGCAGAAGAAAATGACAGTTTTATTTTCACACCATAGATGACGAGATGGAACAGCTTTCTTCTGACACACACACACACACACACACACACACACACACATTTTCCTCAGTTAGTATTCAGCTGAGGCCATGTGGAGTACAAAGATCAGGATTTTGTGCAATGGATGTATTTGTGACACTGCTGGGTAGCCTGTGTGTTTGATTAGTTCTCTACACTGAGATCATCACTGTGTCACTAAAACACTGCTCACTATGCACACAAACACAAGTGTGACCAAACAGCTGTGTGTTTCTGTATAAGTGTGCTTGGTATGTGTGTTGATTTTGAGCTTCCACTATCTGAAATGGCATCATCGTTGTCTTTACCCTTTATTACTGCGTGTATGTGCGTGATTGTGATTGCTGTGTGTGTGTGTGTGTGTGTGTGTGTGTGTGTGTGTGTGTGTGTGTGTGTGTGTGTGTGTGTGTAATGAGGAAAACTGCCATTTGGGAAAACCAATTACCACAGGTAAATAACATAACCCCTCGCTCTAAGATTTGCCCAAACAATGAATTTATAAAGAGGAAAAACTTCCTGTCTCACACACACACACACACACACACACACACACATACACACACACACACATACAGATGTGTTTCCAACACGTCTGAGGACCTTGCATTGACTTGCTTTCATTTCCTCCAGACTTACCACAGCATAAATAAAACTTGTCTAAATCTAGCCTTTACACTAACCTTAAACTAGGTTTTTGCTCTAAAATGAAATAATTTACTTTGTGGGGACTCCTTGTCCCTAAAAAGGGAGGCAGGGCTACACAACGTGTATAATGCGCACACACCCATATGCATATTATGCATGTGAGAGCATTGCAATGACTCTTTGATTTTTCCCCTTAGCACAGTCCTAAATTTAACCTTGTAAATAAAACCTGAGGGTCTTCTGTATTTATCTTTAAAATCTGCTGTTTACTCTGCGAGGATCAGCAAGATTTTGTCTCCTTACGTTCCTTTGTACGTCCTCACAAGTATAGATAAACCCCAATGCCTGCACACATACACACATTCCCCCCTGAGAGTATGTAATTATGAGTTTGGCCTGGAATGGTTTGATAACTAATAAAAGTGAGATTTCTGGGGAAAATAAGGCAAAGAAAATTAAAGTGTTGGAGTGTACAGATCCTAATTAAAATAACGCAATGTTTATGGTGTGCAGGACATGCACGGAGGAGGAGGAGGGCTGGGGAGGGTCAGCAGAGGATGAAGAAGTGTTGGCATTAGAGCTGGGAAGGAGAGGGGAGGGACACAGCGGGTGAAGCGGGAGGGTTATCATATTTTCACAGGAATTTCCTCATTTAAAATCTTCATTAGGCGCTCGCTCACTTTACATTTGTTCTCAGCTCCTCGATCACTCCACACCCGCCTCTGGTCCTTGGCTGTGTGGAGAGATATGCAACCCCCCTCGTGTGTGTGTGTGTGTGTGTGTGTGTGTGTGTGTGTGTGTGTGTGTGTGTGTGTGTGTGTGTGTGTGTGTGTGTGTGTGTGTGTGTGAGTGAAGCAGTGTGAATGAAGCCTGTATTTCCAAGTGTATGTGCATGCAGGCCCCTGATTATCCTTTCACTCTATTAATTACAAGTCTTTGTCATTCATCCAGGTTCTGTCAGCTGACACATACCAAATTTTCCCCTCTCTTATGCCATCTTTTTCTTTAGTTTCATTAAGTTTCTGTCTCCACACCTCCTCATTCTCTGTCTCCCTTATGAAGTAAACGCTGACATTTCAAGAGAGTAAGAACAAATAATTTGTTCTTCTCCACAGTCAATCTGTTGAAGCTGTCACTCTCGGCCCGTTGATGTGTCCGTCTTTTCTTTTTGGTAAATAGGCCTTCCAGGCTATAATTGTTTAACACGCATAGGTATAGATCTTAATCTGGCTAATCCTGGATTACAACTCAGCTATCAGATGCTTTATGTGAGCGTGTGCATGTGATATTTAGATGAGTGGAAATAATTTTGCAGTGAGTTAGCCTTCCTTTACCTCAAAATCAGATATACAAGAAAAGGCCGGACAAATGAAACAGCACCAAAGGTTATTATCAGAGTTTTTCCTTACGAGAAACCTCTGATCATTGTTTAAATAACAGCTGTCTTTTTCAGAAGTAAAGTGGGAGTGCTGCCATTTTTTAACCTTTTAGAGGGGAAGTTAGGATGGATGGCTGGGTACACAGTAGAGATGCACAGACTGCAATTTTCTTGGCCAATTCTGATTTCTAATTTTTTTTCTAATTGAGACCTCCCAACAACAATTTTTGTCAATTCCAATTTTTTTTCTAAGAGCTCTAACTGACAGCATGCACAAGCAAAAATGAACTTTTCTTCAGTGCAAACAATTATTTTTGTAATAAATACGTTATTTAACTTTACAATTTCACCCAAACTGCAGTAATTTACGGGATGGTCTCTCACTGAAATGGCTGACAATAAAGTGCTCCACTACTGGAATGAGATACAAATAGATGAAAATGAGTTACTGTACACCCACCTTCATCTGACATATAAGAGCAGGTGCAGCACATTTATATAATAAAACAAATGTCAAGTACTTACATCATTCTCCAGTAGGTCAACACATTTCTCTTTTCCAGTCGTCTCCATAATTTTCCTCATAACTACTTTAATTCTTTGCTCATACCGAGGCTGCTGGCTCTGAGCTCTGGATAGCTTTAGCTTTAGCCCTTTGCCTTTGTTAGCTTCTTTAAAATGTTCACGTTCAGCTGGGTGAGCGTGATTTAAATGTCTGATTGGGTTTGAATGTTTTCATGGTGGTCTCCCTCTGGCAAACTTTGCATCTTCACTCATAGTGAGGAGCTCCCATGCTAACAACATGGGAGTGTGAGGCTGTGACTGTGTGTGAGTGTACGTGTTGCGCATGCATGACATGGACTAGCTTGTAACTGGACATACATTACATTTACTGGCTTGTCACTGGTCAGAGCTGAAAACATCAGCCGATTATGGTCCTTGGCTGGTCAGTCGTGCATGTCTGGTATGCAGAGGTTTTCAACACCATGCTGGTGTAGACTTTTAAAATGTTGTCCTTAAAATGTTGTTCTTATCACTAATGTCACAGACATCAACATGCGTCTCCAACCCGCTGAGACTAAAGTGGTTATTTCTGGAATTTTCCAAAATACCTTTTTTTCCTTCCATTTTAACTGTACACATATATTTATAAGCATTTAAAAACACCAGCAGTATTTTGAACTCAAAATGAGATGATTAAATGTGATTTAGTTGGACTTTAACACATATTTTCACATAATAAACCTATGTATGCATTAAACAAACACACATTACTGACTGTAGCATACAAACTAGGAAGCTGCTTCAGAATTAAGTAATGCAATCAACGTTTGCCAGGACTACACTAGATATTCAGAGAGATATTCAGAAGACATTACATTCAAAGTATGACATCAGCATGTTTGTCTTATAAAATTACTACTGAATGTTTATCTAAACAATCATAAAGATTGCATAAAACAATCAAAAGATGTATATTTACATCTATTTAAATCCCTTCACGACTCAGAGCAGAGGCCATCTGGAGCAGCAGGCAATTATCAGTGGTTCTTCTCTTGTTTGTGACACAGTAAATATCCAGCGCCCATATTTTCAAGATAAGTCCACCATTATTTAATTTCTCTACGATCTCCTTTTCTCTCCTCTCTTTGCCCTCGCTCCAAATGCTGAGCAGATGGCTGGCTCTCTGAGCCAAGTTCTGCCGGGGGGGGTTCTTTCATTTTTTAATTTATTTTTTGTTTATTAACCTTTACTTTTAATGTGGCAGTGAAACTCCTGAGATTAAGAATCTCTTTCGTGAGACCGTCCTGGGCTGACAGCGTAAAATTTTTCCTTTCTTCCCACTGTGGCCAAGTGCGTGTTTATAAGGGATCATTTAGTTTCTATCTATATTGCAGGGTCTTGTGACTGACTGTTGTGATTCTGTGTGTGTGTGTGTGTGTGTGTGTGTGTGTGTGTGTGTGTGTGTGTGTGTGTGTGTGTGTGTGTGTGTGTGTGTGTGTGTGTAATTTAAATTAATTGAATGAAGAGTACACTTTTTAACTACACAACAACTTTAAAGATATAAAGTAATATAATGAACCATGAACTTCATCATCACACTGAAAACCAAACTGTGACAAAGGAACTACAGACCTGAACCTCGAGGTCAGTGCCAGAGGACTGGGCAGGCAACCAACTTTGACTGGGAGACATCTGGCTCAATTAACTTTGCTATTTCATAATAATAATAATAATTAAAAAAAAAAAAAACAGGAGTTGCATTCATACTGTCAATCCTGCACAGTTGCGCTTTTATGCTTCAGCCACAAAGCAAGAGATTACAAATTAAAATATACAGTAAAATAAATAAATGTACATTTAAAACATTACCACAAGAAACAATCCTCTATAATTATAATCTAGACACTGGGCTATCGGGATACACAAAGAAGTATAAGCAGCCTGCTTTAAACAGCATCATGAGCTTCCATGCATCAATGCAAACATACTTGCATCCTCATAGAGAAACGTAGCCACAGACACAAAATCCAAAAGTATGTTTTTTATTGCAAAGTGTGCAAAAGAGGAGAGACATTTTCTCTATAGGTGCAAAAGTGGATTAATGAACTCACCACACACTGGGACAATTTGGGTCACCGACTATGAGCGCAGAATATCCTCAACACATTTTTCATTTGTTTTGCAATTTTCAAGTGAGGTCATGCTGCACAAGCTGAAAAATGACCTCTTATTAGTTCCAAAAAGAGATATGAGGGATACTTCCCAAAGTTTGACTTGCACAGACCCACAGACTCCAAAATCACTGTTTTCCTCAGTCGTGCTACTGAGATTGTTGCAGAGCATGACGCTGCTGTTAACTAAATAACATGAGTTTGGTTGTCAACTGTATGACTTAACTTTGATTATAGTTGTAAAGGTGTGACATTAGAATCCAGCTGAGGGGGGGCAGAGTGATTATTTTAGAAGGGCCTTGATCCCCAGGACCCCCATAACCCTGTAGCTGCTGCACTTCATTTTAGGAATTACTTATCAAATGTATTATTATAAGCAGTTTTTCCATAATCAGACTTAATTTATTTCCTGCAACTGATACATGACGAAGACCCATCACCAAAGTAAACTTTCAAACATTCTTCTAAAAGCCAAGAAAAAGTCTAAGATCCAGTAATATCAGCGTGAAACTGTATCCACGTTTGCTTCAGTGACTTTTCAGCATAAAACCTGCTTTCAATTGTTCTTATGTTTCAACATGTGAGCTGTATAGAGAAAACATCTCATCTGTTTGTTTGTGGACAGAAGTGAAGATTTGACGCAACAAAATGCGCTTGCCTGATGATTGATATCCCAACGGGAATAAACAGTCAAAGTGACTTTTTCACAAAAGAAGTGCAGTGTGTTATTTCCAAATGACATTTTACAGAAATACCAGAATTTATGTAAATTTTACTTTAACCTCCACCGTGGCCATTAGCATAAAGAAATGTGGCAAACTAATGTGGCTTCTTGCTGTTATTCTGCATGTGTATGTCTTTGTGTGTTTTACTGTCCAAGTACACTGTGATATGTTGCATTATATTTGTATGAATTCAGCGTGACAGGATTTGTTTTCATTAAGAGCTCTGACATTTTCATTTTTGAGAGAGCTTGAAAAAAAAAATCTGTTTTCTCCTGCAAATTCTTCATCTCTGACAGCCTAATATCCAACTTTAATAACAATGTAAGAGCGCTCTTTGTGTGCATTGTTGGGGCTTTCGGTGGGTGTTTGTGTGCAACTGTAAACCACATATAAACACATATATGACCTCTTTCCACTGGCTGCTCTGTAAAGGCTTCAGCTTTCCTGCATGACCGAACACACACAATACAGCTGTCTGGGTAACCTGCAGCAACCAAAACACACCCGGTCCCTGACCCAGATGTCTATTATTTGTGTCTGTCACCTACCAGACTATGTGCATATAGACACACATATCCGTGCACAAACACCCCAGAGATAACAGGGCTGAAAATGTTTGAGACCTGACAGGCACACAGAATAATGTGTTCATTGATTTAGAAAATACAGAAAATATAGAAGTGAATAACTGCATCAGGAACTTTTGACCCTGGACGTGAAATCAGTGTGCAAAGTGACTGAAAGTGTTTTGCTGGAAATACAAAGGCCCCTCTTTTCATTCCCTGAGATGCACTTGAGGATCATCAGGTTGATCTTGAACCCAATTTGCTTCCTGATAATCACAAAGCAGACTGAGGTTCAGGCTGGTCTTAAAAGATAATCTTCGGAGATAAACGTAGCTCTCCAGACATAAATGCAGGTTAGCTTTGAAATCCTGCTGTAAAAGAGGAAGCTGGACTTTCTCACATGCAATGCATCCCTGCTTCATGTCTCATCTATAAAACATTGCTGAGGTTAAGTGTGAAAGACTGTTGGTGTTCGTTTTTCCATGAGGGATGTGCAGGCTGTGATTTGCAGTGACTTGCTAACAAATGTAAACACCAGATGAGACAAAATAATACCATGAAGGGACACACACACACACACACACACACACACGCACGCACACACAGGAGCTGAAAGCATGTTAGCTCTTCGTTTGAGAATCCCATTTAAATCATGTGAGTTACATTCAGTGTTTTTCTGAATCCTACTGAAAACATCCACCCAAATGGTGCTTTGCCTGCAATAGCATTAACAACCAGCTAGCTGTAGCTTATGACTCTAGCCATGGTTAGTCTGATTTGCCAATCAGGGTTTGGATGATATCCATATCCATTAGCTGGCTCAAAAGAGTATTAAAAGTTGTTCTTTGTTTGTTTGTTTTGTTTGCTTTTTTTTTTTTTTTTAACAAAACTTACCAAAATACAGTGGCATGGTGGTTAGTACTGTTGCCCAACACCAGGAAGCTCCTGTGTTCAAATCCACCTTGGCCCAGGCCTTTCTGTGTGGAGTCTGCATGTTCTCTCCAGGTTTGTAAATTGCCCTTAGGTGTGAATGGTTTTGTGTTTCTGTCAGCTGGGATAGCCCCTCCCCACACACACACACACACACACACACCACCACTACTCCAGTGACCCTTAAAAAGAGGATGGAAACTCAATCAATGTTACAATGTGTTTAATAAAAAAAAAAAAAGTAATACACATAATACAATGCAAACATAAATAAAAGAACTAAAACAGCTGACATACAGTATCTGTTTTAAATGGAGCCCTGCAAAACTGAAGGCCAGCATCAAGCATAAAATACAGTGTGACTCAGTGGTTAAGAATAAATTTAAATTTTGTGCGGTGTCCTGGTCTCTTTCCATCTTATTCTTTCTACATTTATTGGCCACTTCAGTAGATACACATGTTCCATTGCTTGCTAGCACACATATCTAATCAGCCAATCACACAGCAGCAGGTTGGTGCATTTAGATATGTAGACACGGTCGAGATGACCAGCTAGAGTTCAAACTGAGCATCAGTTGGCATGGTTGTCGGTGCCAGACGGGCTGGTCTGAGTATTTCAGGAACTGCTGATCTGCTGGGATTTTCCCACACAACCATCTCCAGGGTTTACAGAGAATGGTCTGAAAAAGAGAGTCTTCATTTCTGCTGAAACATTCAGATGGTGGTGTCAGAATCTGATGTAAGCAACATGAAAGCATGAATCCATCCTGCCTTGTATCAACCATTCAGGCTGATGGTGGCGTAATGGTGTGGAGGGATATTTTCTGGGCTCACTTTGGAGCCCCTTAATACCAACTGAACACTGTTTAAACATCACAGCCAACATGAGTAATGTTGCTGAGCATGTCCATCCCTTTATGACCACAGCGTACCCATCTTCTGATGACTGCTTCCAGCAGGATAATGCAGTGTGTCACAAAGCTCGCATCATCTCAAACTGGTTGCTTGATCATGGCCATGAGTTCACTGGCCTCCACAGTCAACAGATCTCAGTCCCATAGAGCACCTTTGGGATGTGGTGGAACGGGAGATTAGCATCATGGATGCGCAGCCAACAAATCTGCAGCAACTGTGTGACTCCGTCATGTCAACATGGACCAAAATCTCTGAGGAATGTTTCCAGCACTTTGTTGAATCTGTGCCATGAAGAAGGCAAAAGGGGGTCCAACCTGGCATTATTAAGGTGTACCTAATAAAGTGACTGATGAGTGTATTTTATAATGTTTGTTTTGCATTTTGTTTTTTATGTCATGTTGATCAAATATATGATATATTACTAGAGGGTGTCATTGTCCAAATAACATATTGTTTTATTTTAACATACAGTAGAAACAAACTGAGGGGCGGCCATGACTGCTTGGGGGTGAGGGAAAGAGATTAAAGGGATAAAGGAGGGAGAGAAAAGGGGGCTGAAATGAGGCTCCTGCTCCTGCTTTTATCTTTGTTGTAGTACTATTCTAACTTTTTTTAAAATATAAAATGTATCTATCCATATTTATCTTATAGACAATCAGTTTCTGTGGGACTGACACAGCAACAGAACAGAGTTTTGTGGAGTTTTTGGAAGAAGCCTTTTTTCTTTCTTCATTTTCTTCTTGGTTTTGAGGTCTTCAGACTTGTCTGCATTATTGATAACTGGTTCAGATATGAATGGAGTTTCAGAAAGGGGTTCCCGAACCTCAGACAAGGATGGAGGTTCAGCAGAGGGTAACACAGAACCTGGCGGTTCCACATCCCTGTCATTTTCTGCACTTGTTTGCGTTTCCTCATTTCCAACAATATTTAAGTAATCTCGAACTGTCATTGGGGGTTGAGCACTGCACATGTGATGACCTGGCTTGCTGGTGATGTGGGACTGAAAGATCTTGCAAATATGGTTCTCTGCTACTTCAGCAATTGTAGTGAGCAGCACTGGTGCAAAGTGTGCAATGCTGTTGAGCAGAATGTCATGTGGAAACATGTCTCTGATGTCTGTCAGGATGTTATCTCTGATCGAGTGCGAAAAGATGGCCTGGCTTTCAATTGCTGTGAGAGTTTTGGAGACTTGATCCAAAGTGGCCATTGTGACACTAGTAGAGAGTTTGCTCAGAGTCTGGGATGCATGTTTAGAAGAAGAAGAAGAAGAAAGAGCTTTATTTGTCACATACATTTACATGCAGTGAAATTCATTCTCTGCATTTAACCCATCACACACATGGAGTATGTAGTACACACAGCACAGCATGGAGCAGGGGGCAGCCAAAGGGCGCCCGGGGAGCAACCTGGGGGGGTGGGCTTGCTCAGGGACCCACAGTGATGCCAGCCCGAGGATTTGAACCAGGGTCCTCTCAGTGACGAACCCTCTTCTTCT
This sequence comes from Archocentrus centrarchus, assembly GCF_007364275.1. Classification (NCBI taxonomy): domain Eukaryota; kingdom Metazoa; phylum Chordata; class Actinopteri; order Cichliformes; family Cichlidae; genus Archocentrus; species Archocentrus centrarchus. The sequence goes on along the minus strand of NC_044346.1, from coordinate 11,207,326 downwards.
CCCCTAGGCCACCACTCCAGGCCTGGGGGTGAGGAGGCAGCTCCTTGGGGAATTACCGCTATCACTTCCTGTGCAGTGAGCACTCTGGAGGTCTGTGCTTCCTGCTGCTTCTGTTTAAGGGTTTCAATGTATTATTTTACCATGCTGAAGAGTTTAGATTGTCCGTGAAATATAGAACTTATAAGTTATGAGAATTCATTTTTAAACCAGTTCAAAGCGTCACAGAAATATTGAAACAGTTAATATGTCAAATGTGACAAAAAAATACCAGTTTCAGAAGAAGCTTGGCTTCTTTATCAAAGTGCTGCAATTCAAACTCCCAAAGCCTTGAAAGAGGAACATAACAGAGGTTCGATCTCAGCATTTACACTTCATCACAGACAGACTTTCAGGTGTGAGGTGGTCTTTATGTGTATGTGCTGTTAAGAAGAGTGGGCCAAAATTTCTCCACGACAATGAGAGAGACCGATAAAGTCATACAGAAAATAATTACATTAAGTTATTGCTGCTAAAGGTGGTTCTACAAGCTACTGAATTATGGGCTTATTTTTTTCACACACTGCTTTGGCAGTTTTTGTTGACGTGATGTGATATGCCATGTTTTCTTGTTCACCTCAGGTTGTATTTACCCAGTTTTAAGACGTGCTAAGGACCAGATGGTTTTTATATTATGTCCTGATACATAAAACCTTAGAACTGAAAAAGGATGTACTGTCTTTTCCACATATATACTCAGGACAAGCTGGATGGATTTATGTCTGTATTTGTTTAAGTTCCAATGTGTGTGCAGTTTCCATCATGAGAGTCAAACAAACAAACAAATGTGAGAACTCTAAAACAAAAAAAGGAGGCCCCTTGTTACTGGTGCGAAAGTCTGGAAAGTCTAAAATCGCGACTGTGTTTGTAAAAGACATGGCTGGGTTTCATACTTTTTTCTTAACATTCATGAATAACTTTAATATACACGTTGTATATTAACGCGTGGCTCTGCTGGCCAACCATGTTACATTATCAAATTAAAGCTGCAGGACTTGGACATTCAAAACATGACTGGTCAGTGGTGCATTTTATTGCTGACAAGTTGGCTCCATTTTTTTCCCCACTTTCGGCAAACTGGAATGTCTTTCATCAATAAATAAGTAATGTATTATAGGACAAATAAAATGATCCGTTCTTCATGAGTATTTTGGGGGATGAATCCAGTCGACAGGAGCTGAATCTGTGGTTAGAAATGCAACAGAGAAATCACAAAGGCCTGACATTATCCAGACAGTCGGCAACAATATCAGAGTTACTTACAGTGTTATCGGTCCCAGAATAGTTTACCCCACTTGCCTATAAAATAGAACATAAAAACGTTACTATATAGTTCAGTCAGGAAAGTTGACTCAGGGGAAACAAGATGCAGAAACTTTTATTGGACAAAAAAATCTGGCATCAACCCTGCCAGTAGATTTAAAGGGAATGAGTTGTTTTAGCTTTGACAGAGATGCTGGTGGTGCTACAGAAGGGAAAGGCTGAACAATCATTAACTGTGATGACAGTGGATGGAGGGTTAACAGTGATTCATTCACAGGATTTTCTGTTAAATAATTTGATAACAGGCCGTTCGCTCTATGGGAACAATCAAAACATGCAGAACCAGTGTTGCAGGTTTTGTTGTTGTTGTTGTATCCAGTGTTGTCTGTGTGTTTGGCGGCCGGACCAACTTGTGGCACCAGTTATAAAGGTTTTAAATATATAAGACGAGATCTTCACAGGAAGAAAAGAGAGATGGGCTTTTTTTTTTTTTTTTACAAAAATACTCAAAATATAATAATTTGGAAAAATATTTAGCAAGAACACAGGATGACGAGAAGTTCACATGTTCAGAAATGAAGTTAGAGGAAAGGAGAAGTGCCGGTCCATGTCTGATTGTCTGTCAGTGTGCCCTGGCTACAACTCACTGTCTGTCAGTACGTCCACTCCTGTTTTCCCCTGTTTATGTTTTAATTAGTTAATTAGTGCTGGAACATCATGATGACTGTTGTTGGGCAGCTTCAGGCTTTACATGTAAACACCACCCCAAGGACTCCTCAACACACACACACACACAAATGCACGCACACAAAGAGATGAATGCACACTCATACACATATGCATCGAATTAACATTTAGAAAGAAAAATATCAACAAAACCAGGACAAGAGAGCATGGTACTGAGCCAAAGTCTTCAAAAACAACTTCTGACAGAATGCTTGATGAGTCTGAATAAAACAGCAAGAAAATGAGAGGGTGAAAGCAAAAAAAAAAAAAAAAGACATGAAAACATCATTCTCTCCTGTGCGTGTGTGTGTGTGTGTGTGTGTGTGTGTGTGTGTGTGTGTGTGTGTGTGTGTGTGTGTGCGTGTGTGTGTGTGTGTGTGTGTGTGTGTGCGTGCATGCATTAGTCCTGGCTTTCATGTTCACGACTGTGTCAACAGTAACTAGCAAAGAGATTATTCTTTCAATTTTCTGTGATCAGCCACTTAATTATTGAAGCTGTATGTTTGTATCTGTATGTGTGGCTGTCTCTGTGTGGGTTTGTCTCCTCACTAAAGAAGCTCTTGATATTTAGTCGTTTTGGAGTGAACAGCTTTGCTTTTATGATTAATTACGTGCCTGTGTCTGCGTGTGTTTGTGTTATTCAGTTATGTGCTGTTAAAACGGTTAGCAATTTGAGGTATGAAAGACACATTAAACTGTTAATTATTTAAGAAACAACAATAAAAACAGCTTGCACGCAATAAAACAGAACCTTAGTGCTTGGCGTAGCTAAACAGTACAAAAAAATGAATAAAAAATGACAGAAATATAATGAGTAATGGAATTATTGAGGGAATTAAGCCTTGAAAGTGCAAGCTGCACCAGATATGAGCTCTTGGAAATGCCATGCAGGACTAAATTCCTTGAACTAAGAAGGATCAAAGCAGCTGCAATTAAAAGAAGAAGAAGAAGAAAAAAGGTGCAATTAAATGAACCACAAACAATATATTCCTGACTGCCAGTATTATTTTCAGATAGATCAGCTGAGGCCTCAGTCACACAGACCTAGAGACCCATTAGTGTGTCAGTGGCAAGTGGGTGGTGGAGTTTGCAGGCAGGCGCTAGATGAAATTGTTCGTAAAGTAGGGGGGTGCACTGAAAACCTCCTTCCAACTGCTTTGGCCAATGGCAGTGCTGTGGTTGCCTGCAGTTTGTATGGAAGACTCCGACTTGTCTGTAAATACTTGCCAACTACTCACTAAGTGAAACGGCACAAACCGAAAGGGAAACAGTTTACCTTCAAAGTAAAAGCTGCATCTTTTGCAAAGTGCTGGTTTCAGTGATAACACATAACTTTTACTTTGAAGGGGAATTCTCTGTGCACGTCTGCCGTCACACTTTTTCCAGGTTTTAACCCTGCTCGGTGGTTAGTTACCGAGTGTTTGCAGACAAATCAGTGCCTTTCATGCAAACAGCGGGTAACCAGAGGTTTCTGGTGCAGTGCCCTGTTATCCACAGCCAACAATCTCCAGCAACCACTCACCAACCATCATATTTTTACCCGGTGACAGGAATTTACCAGGGGGGGTCGCGACTGCTCTCCAGGCCTGTGCAACAAAGACATGAGTGGCTCAGGTCTCTTGGGATCTCCAGCCTGGAGGCAGCCGTTCCTGTGGATGATCTTTTCCCTGTCATTTTCATAAAGCAGCATAATCCACACATAAAATATAGAAATAATATAAGGGAGAATATATTAAGTAAATGTTACCATGATCACATTATTAAATAGTGCTGGAAATTAAACAGTAGAGAAAATACACAGGGGAATTAAGTAAATTAACACAAATTTCACTTATTGAAATATGTTATACATTTTTATTGAAGGAATTCATGCCTACATATAATTTTTATATTGCTGGCGAATATAATGACATTTGAATTATTCATTGAGCTGTTTATTTCTTTATATTTTTATCCTTGATTTGGGCAGTTCCATTTATATTCTTATTATTTACTTTCTGGTCAAGTGTCAAATAAGGAGACTGATACCACTCACTGTTGTTCCTGAAATGTGAAGCGGATAACTTTCAAGATTTCCCCACCTATTCCAGCCACCCGATCGCTGCACCAACCTCAGTTTGTGTCCATTCTGCTGTCACGTCCTGCTGCAGTAAGGAAAAGGCGACCTCCTGTACCTGCGAAAAAAAAAAAGGTTTTTCACAGTCACTGTAGTTGGTGTAAACAACGCTGCGTGAATGCTGAGTTGTACCAGCTTGTCTCTCATTGTAATCTCACTGCAAATTCTGTCACTGGAGCCTTAGTGTCAGACTCTCTGCTTTTGTCAGGCTGCCTGCCTACTCCAGATTTTTGCTTTGCCTGCTCCCCTTCTTGAGTGCTTTTGGCTTCACTGATTGAGCGCCCTTCGTTGACCTTGAAGCCAGACTCAGCAAACCTCTTTTAACCTTTCCTGCTCTGTGTCACAACTTCTGCTTGTGAGTCCAAACATCAACTACCAGCATCTTAACACTGGCGCTGGTCCAAGAGTAAAACTGCCAGAATCGCTAATGAACTCAAAAGGGAACGTTTAGAAATGTGAGCTAAAAATATCAAAATGTGAGCTAAACTTTCACAAAACTGAAAAAATCTACATCTACCAACTTGTCACCTCTCAGGTCTCTGCTAAAAAAATCACAAACAAAAAAAACAAAACAAAAAACAGGGACTACAGGTGGAAAATAGCATTTTTGCTAAAACCTGGCACAATGCATCTCTCCTTGTTTCATATAAGGTTAATGTTTTATTGTGCACTGTCTCTGTCTAAATACAAAAAGAAAAAAAAAACCCAAAGAAACTTAACACTTTTTTACTTTCTTAGTCTCCACTGAAATACAGGCACAGCGCAAGGACACAAGTGGTGACCTTTTCCACAACAAGAGGTTATTTCACTGATGAAAAAGCGCTGGTCATGTCACCCTCACTTGTAATCACAGTAAATATCACCTTCAGAAACATGATTAGGTTTCTATTGTTGTTCCCCTTGTTGAAAGAATTGTTACATTTCTACAAAGAAGACCTTTACCATCCCCAACTCATCAGTAAAAAGCTGAATTAGTGGCCATTGATTGTTATATTGAAGCACATGTGGCAGAATGGGAAAATGGAGAGATTCGTTCAGCAAATCCTTTGTTAGGAATCACAAAATCTCTGCTGCAGTATCAGACACACACACACACACACACACACACACACACACATCTTGTAGTCTTTTTATGCTCTGTTACTCCATCATCTGTGACTGTTTGCAGCGTTCGAGTAGTGTGGTTTGACAGACATCATGAAACCATGTTTAGCAATTTATATGCAAAGCAGAAGGAAGGAGCAACCATCAACTGGAATTATGCACAGTAAGACAGGGAGGGATCTAATTGGACAGAAGGTTGCTGGTTGTAGATGTGCAAGATTGCTTTGCAAACAGTAAAAATGTGTGTCAGCATGTACATGCACACCTGTAATTTAGACACCTAGACAAAGACAAGAGTCTCTGAGAGAACTCTTTAGCAAAGGTTGAAGGTAAAACTCCTCCTGAGATGAGTCTATTTATCGGGCGTGAGTGGGGGCTCTGCAGTTCTTCTGTCTTCCCCTGCAGGCTGTTGAGAATAAAGGAGGCGGAGGATTTGTTGGAGGAGGTTTAATGCGGAAAGTGTGTGTGTGTGTGTGTGTGTGTGTGTGTGTCTGGATTTCTGTCACTGCAAGTTTATCTGTGAATGCATGAGCAGGAATTATTGGAACATATATGTATGCATATTGAACGCATTTACGTATGTGCATGGATTAGATGAGGGATTACAGGCCTGTGCAAATGAATAAATTGCTGCAAATTGGGACCATGCTTAATGGCAATGGTTTACCTTGTTCAGTGAAAAACACACTATTCATGAAAATGGACTTAAACCAATTAGATCATTTGTGTGTGCAGGTTTATACTGTCTGTCAACACACTGTTAAAAAAAAAAAAAACACCCCTTCAGTCACATCTCAGCTTTAACCCATAAGCACGATACTTAGAAGCTTTAGAATTTACTCATTGGCTGCTGTCAACATTGAAGGTGCAGTGGTCCTGCTTCCTGCTTGGGATAACGCACCATGTCACAAAGCTCAAATGACAATGAGTTCAGTCAACTCAAATAGCCTCCACAGTCACCAGATCTCTATTCAGTAGGGCACGTTTGGGATGTGGTGTAATGAGAGGTTCACATCATGGATGTGCAGCCAACAAATCTGCAGCAACTGTGATGCTATCATGTCAACATGGACCAAAATCTCTGAGGAATGTTTCCAGCAGCTGTGCCACGTCAGTTCTGAAGGCAAAAGGGGGTCCAAACTGGCATTAGCAAGATATACCTAATAAAATGTCTGTTGAGTGTATAAGCGCTTGCTAAGGCCTGCTTGGGTAACCATAGTGTTCACCTAATGTTGTGATGATGTGGATGATCTTTTCCTAAACTTTCCCCAGTAGGTTTTTGGTGCCTAAACAAATACGGGCAGTTTTATCCCAGCACGCATTTAAATGATATGAAAGCAGAACAAAGACAAACTTTAAGGCTAACGCTGCAGCCACTCCTCCTCTTTTAAACACATCTCCAGCATTGCAGTGACCGGTGAGTCAAGCCTCGGTGACGTCATCGGCTTTGACAGAGCTGCAGTTTTTGACATATTGCCTTTTGCCTTCACACACTTTTAATTACCACACTGTAGCATGGTAATAACATGCTCATAACTTTCTCAGCAATTCCAATTTGTTCTATTGATGCTTTTCCAGTTTGGAAAACCAAGCCAGGTGATCTGCGCAGAATTTGTGCCTCCTTCTTTTGTGTCTTAGCGAGATGTGTGCGTGAGAATCCATTGTAAATAAAAGTGTGGATGAGAGTCACACAAGGTTAACACTGAGTGATTGTGTGCCAGATTATACAGATGATAAATCTTATATTAAATTCCTTGATGAATGTAAGAAAAAGAAACCTTCAAGTTCATCATTTGGTTGACGTGTTAATAACTGCAGCGGCTGTGCTTAATGGAAACGAAGCTTACTGAATGGCTACTTCAGGACCTCAGCTAAAAAGAACACAATGTCAGGCTGAATAATTAAGTGAATGGGAAATCTTAAGTCACTCTGATTACCAAGGTAACTATTCATTTCTGAACAACGTTAATCACAAAAGATGCTAAATGTGTAGGATTCTTCCCATTCCAAACGCAGAGACAGATATAATGTCTTCATGCTTCAAAAGCATTTAATCGTATAAGCTGACGGTCTAACGCATGGTTCCCAGCTCGTTTTTGGCTTGTGACCTCTCATATTCACCATAAACCTCATCAGGGGCTAATTATGAGCATATATTTCAATATTTGCTTTCAACCAAAAAAAATTTTTTTCTCCTCTAAGAGTGTTTGCTCTGAATGATTGGTGGAGGCATGAATAAGTTGGGTCTCTTTTGTGCACGAGAAAAAAATTTGACAGAAAATTCAAAAGGGGAGTGAATTTAAGTAGCAAAAGATAACTATTTTAGTTATTTCCATTTCATACAGTAAGCTCACAGTATGACACGTTAAGTTATGTGTAACTCGAAACACAGCTTAGGAATAAGTAGCAGTCCCCGAGGATAACAAAAGAAGAAGCCAAGTGTCAAAAACCGCTTTCCTCAAATGACTTGAGGCTATCTCCAGGAGTCAGTCAGTCCCCATAGACCCCCATGTTAAAATGCAGAATAAACATGCATCCTTATTCTGCATATGCAGAAGCAAAAGGATGGATGGATAGTTCATTTCATTATAAAACAGTACAAGTGGTGACATTTCATCCAAATTCATTCATTAAACTGTACCAAGGCTTGAAGTTATTCAGATTTGTTATTATGTCATTATGTGTCATGGTCCCCAGTTGACCCGGTGTTGGTTATGGTCTTTCCCTTTCCTTTCTCCCTCCTTCTCTTTCTCTCTCCCTCTCTCACCCCTCCTGCCATCTTTCTCTGGTGTCAGTGTCTGTGTGAGTGGGCAGGTCTTACAAACCCCGTGAAGTCCTCCTGGCGTGTCCTTCTGCCAGTTTCCACTGGATCATTGCGCTCCGACAGCTCATTACCCACGAGCGCCTTTCATCCAGTCTTCCCCACAGCGTACAGTTTCGTTAGTTACTTTGTTCAAGTTACCTTAAGCACTCCTTTGGCCCAGATTCTCTGTGATTCTTTTGTAAACAAACCTCTTGAAATAGTCTCCATTTCAAAGGCTCCTTCTGAATCCACCAGTCTTTTCTTAACTATGACATTATAGGTATGACCGCTCTGACTGACAGGAGCTGGATAGGCTGCAATCTGTCTGGAAGGCTTCCCATCCACCTACTCAAGCCACTGAACCTCTCCACCATGTTTGTGGTGTTGAAGATTTGGATAATAATTGCCCATCCAAGAATATCTTTATTTTACAAACTTCACCTCTCTTCATCACATCATGTTTTTACTTATTGTGGCTGAACTTTCACTGTGAAACAATATAAAATGTGTTTATAGCTGCAATCCTGAAACCAGATTTTTTACAGGTTCAACATCATAGTAAAAAAAAAAGGGATTTGAAACCTACAAACAAAGAGTGCTTTCTTTCTTTTTCAGTCCCTCTTATTCTAAATGGATCAAAAGCAGTCTCTGTCCATCTTTTTTGCATTAAACAAGTATAAGCAAATACATCATGTTTGAGTGCGGAGCAGAGTCATATAGAGACAAAAATCGAGAGAGCCAGAAAGAGAGAAACACACAGAACTGGAAAGAAAGACCAGTGGAGAGTGAAGTAAAGGAGGTTCTGGACAGGGGCTTAAAAGCTCTCATACATCATCTCATTACCTCCGCTGTGTGCATGTGTGTGTAGTTTCACATCTCTCCCCCTGGTTTTTCTCCTTTGTTTCTGTGTGCTGTCTCATGTTTGCCTACTTTGTAATGATTTGCGTGCTTATGCATCTCATGCGTGAGTAGCCTACAGACAGATGCTATTATTTGCATGTAAATGTTTCCACTGCCAGATTTACAGCTGCCATCCATCACTGAAGATTTGCACTGTCCTCCGCCTTGCACACGCTGGTCTAACGTTGTTCTGCTACACTGACTAACAGTAGTTTACGCACCAGCGGGCTGCAGTTAGGACGAACATCATCAGTGACTCGGATCATGTGTCAACCTGGAACACTGATCAGAAAAGATGACTTATAATGAATGATAGTAAGACCACTGAGGACACAGGTTAATAACATGAAATACACAGACAGCTTTAGTTTGCATTTAGTTTGTGCATGTTGGTTATATTGTCCAGATGGTGTGTAGCCTACTGTACGTTTACTTCTGAGTGTATTGACTGTGCTTATACAACGAGCCGATGTTGCCACCATCACCTCAAACACATAACCATGACCAGGCTTGTAAATTTAATCTCAGAACGACAGCTTTTGGTTTTTGGACTCGCAGAACTTTCTTCTCCCCCCTTTGTGTTGCTAAGCTGTGCCGAGCTTGCAGGCGCTTTGTGAAAAATGTGAAGCAGAGACACAAAAACCTGTCTCCATCAGCCTAGCTGACTTTAACATGCACACTAACACAAACTCAGGATTGAAAAGCATTCACAAGTGGCCTAGGCTACACTTCTAAGGGAGACAAAAGCATTTCACATGAGCTGAAGAGCAATGATAGATTGCTTGTTTTTTTAAAAAAGGACTCTACACCAAACTCCAACAATATCAGCGATCTTATAATCACAGGTTAAAGTGCGCTGGAACAATCTTTAAGTTAATGAGTAATTAAATCTGATAGGCAGGTTAATGCATATTATTGTTGAATGTGTTTCATGTGCTGCAGCCCGGCGTTGCTTTCAGTGACAGCATGGAGATGCTCGCTCAGTACAAAGAAAATTACACGTCCTTTTTTCTTCTCATCACTGTGTTGCATTCATGCCGCAGATGTAAAATTGCAGTTGCAGTACACATATGTGGAGTTTTTAAGTGGCAGATAATTTCAAATGCAACTTTTCAAACAATTTGACAATTATCAGCAAACACACAAGCTGTTTCTACGCAGTTTGTCACAAAATGTAAAGCTGCTGTATTTCCCAAGGAGAGAAGAACAATGTTTAACATTTGGCGCTGAGATGGAGGAGAAGAAAATGAGAGATTATTTTCCTTTCAGTCACTGCTCAGTGAAAGTGAAGTGAAATTTTGTAGACTGGAAATTTAAATCTTACATTTAACTATCAACACTGAATCTGATTAATTGTGGCATTTTTTAAAAAGATTGTAATGTAACTCTGTCTCCGCACCATCTCCAACTGTTGTCTCCTGTAGGTTTGTTTCAGACTCTGGTCTCACAGGTACAGGAATGTGAAAAAGAAAGTTTTCACAGAGTTCTGTGCACCTGCAGAATCTGTGACCTTTGTTGCAATTCTCAGCTGCAGGGTTCAAGCTGGTCACCTGCCTGGAAAGAAAACAACTGCCTACTGAGACTCACCCACCTGCCCGCTCTCCACCGCTCCGTCACTCTTTGGACTCCTCTGGCCGCCTGCACGCTACTCCTCCCTCCACCCACTACAAGAGAAATAACAAGAACTCGAATCCATTCGCTCAGTTCCTTGAATCGATATACAATACTTACCTGAAAACCTCAAACTAACCTTGACTCTTCTCTTCACCAGAAACGGCTGACCTGCTCCAGATCTGAGATCACTTACTGAGTTTGCTCCACCTGGTATTGATTAAACTGATTAAACTTTAACTGTGACTCTTTGGTATCTACACTGTTTAATTTCACTTATGTCACTTTACACACTTTTTTCTCTTCTCCTCCTGCCCTCAGCAACATGTTTGCTTTACCTTCAGTGCTACAATTTACCACACAAACATACAGCACAGACACGCGCATGCGCGCACGCACACACACACATAAATATATGTATTTTAAACCTGTTTGCTCTTACTTGTGTACAGCACTTTGGCCAATGGCACTGATTTTAAAGTGCTTTATAAATAAAGTTGAGTTGAGTTGAGTTACGTATCTCTTGCTCATGTTCCAAAGTAGCATTGGGGTGGAAACTTAACATCCAAGTCTTTTAAAATTGTAATTGGCTGTTGAAAGACTCATACATTTATACCACTGATTATCGCAGGTTACAGTGAAAGACATGCAGATTGCTTTCAGATTACAGTTGTTAAACACACCAAACTGCAGAATTGCATTCAAATTTGCTCCACTCTCACTGGAATGAAACATGTCTGAAATCATCCTGGGAAGGTTGCCTGACGCTCAATCAGGAGGCAGAATATTTCAATCCTAAAGGACCACACTAAGATAATGTGTAGTGACTGCTAAAGGTGGCCTGCCTCAGTTCTTCAGACCAGTGCAATGTGCAATGCTGAAAAGCCACCATCATGGCCAAAACGGGCTTTAAATCATGTGATGTGCTCTGAGCTTCAAACAGAACATGTGTGCTTGAACAAATCTTAGTGACACATTCTCCCTTCTCATGTGTTACTTGTAGGGCACAGCTAAGTAGGAGTGACAGATAAAAAACAGACAGAGGTACCACCATGGCAGGAATAAGCACAAATGCTAAATATATAGGAGCTTATATTTGGGTTGCCATGTGAGGAAACATTTTTCCTTTTTTCAAAAGAAGTTATGTCTCAGTCCAATTTTGGGCATGTGAGTTTGATTGTCTGACTGAAGGTTAGATTTAGTTTTTTTTTTTGTTTTTTTTTTTAAATGCCAACATAGTTCAGTGACATTTGCTTGAATGTTGGGATAATGAAAAATTTGTTTTTGGTGCACATCCAGAAGAACAATAATGTGTCTAACTACAAAGCACCTTCAGTTCCAGCAAGCAGCATCTGAACTGACATGTTCTAGAAGCAAAAGTGTATTCATTGAAGACATGTTTGCCACTGTGCATCATGGCTACATATATTCTTATTAATTTAGTTTTGGAAAGCATTTTTTCTTTTTTCTTTTTTTTGCCAAAACCTCATAATTAGAGAACATTTTGGTAGAGTATATCATACAATTAAATGAGGCCCCTGAAAGCAATTTTAAAATTCTCTTTTGCTGTTAAAATCAGAATCAGAACTGAATGCACTGTTGTGCCAAACATATTTGCTTTTCCTAGATGAACTCTATAAATTCTCTATAGACTCCTCTTGTTAGTGTTTTGCTTTTTATTTTACTTTTTGTTCATTTCTATTGTTCACACAAGCTCTCCGCAGCTGCCCAGCTCACCGGGAGCCCAGAAGACCCAAGACCATCCCAATGGCAACCATATGCACACCCCAGAAGAGGGAAGAGGGAGGCCCTAGATGGAGCCCTCACAGCCAAAGGGCAAGAGCCCTTGTGAACCAGAGGCAACAAGCAGCCCACCCCACCAGAGGCACCCCAGAATCCCTGAAGTGCAGACTGGAAATCCCAACTTGGGTCAATCTGCCCATCATGGTGGTGCACCCCAGGGGGCACACCCCTAGATCACAAGGCGACATCCACCCATGTTCCTATCACAAGCAACCAGGGCAAACACACAGACACCACAAACCAGCAGCCAAAGCCCCCAAAGCCCTAAGAGGCCTTCAGACACCTACATTCCCGGGCTGCAGGTGGTCAACCCAACAAACTGATGGAATTCATCCAACTGGGTTTTAGAGGAGGATATATATATATATATATATATATATATATATATATATATATATGATACTTGGGGATAAGATCAAGGATGCATGTAGAGAAAGTCCCCTGTGGAGAAGAAGGCTGGAAGCCAAAGTCAGGGAAGCCCGGAAGGATGTGTACTGTGAACTGTAAGGGAACAGCAGAATGAGGGCAGACCTACCCAGAGCTGAGACTGAACAATACTGGAAGAACATTTGGAAGAAAGATAAACCCCATGCTGAGTGGCTGGTGGACCAAAGAGCCAACCACAACAACTTGATCTTGAGTCTGAATAGCGGATGGATGAATGTATGTTATGTTCACTAGGAAATCTGGCTCGTTAAATTGCAACTGTTGCAATTTACAATTGCAGCTACTGATTAAACTTTAAGAGCCTGTTTTAAAGCGCCACTTTTGCTGTGAATCCTTTTTATAATTTCATGTTCTGCATCATTTTGTGGGAAACATCTGAACTTCTTGTCTGTAACCACTTGATGTGTTCACGATCAGACAAAAAATTGTCAAAATGTTTTTCTTTTTGTTCATGTATGTCTTCCTGATTTTTTTTCTTCAGATTAAGCTGCAAAAAGGCTTTCACATGTTCCGTTTTTAACACACACACACACGGAAGAGGCAGAGATGTAATATGTTGTGACATGTTTGAGTGGAGCTCAGAGACAGAGTGAGTGAAGCAGGGAACGTCTTTAATGTAACACCTACTCATCTACATCAGAGGCAAACAAGGCAAAGACACCTCTATAGACAGGCTTTCACACTGATTCACCCCACCTTTCACTCTCTCTCTCTCTCTCTCTCTCGCTCTTACACACACACACACACACACACACACACACACACACACACACACACACACACACACACACACACACACACACACACACACACACACACAGCAAATGTAATACCCTCCATATTCCATCAGGTTTTCAAATGCTGGCACCAAAAAATCATCAAGAACAGACATAAAGGCAGTACAATAAAATGAATGAAATGTAATTAGCAGCAGACAATAATATAAATCTGTGGGTCTGATAACTTTGGCCAAACATGGTAATCCAAAATTTTACTGAGGGCAAATTAAAATCTAGTTAAGGGTCCAACAGCTTTGTAACACACACACACACACAAACTTAAAGGTCCAAGACGCCTTTTTTTTTTTTTTCTTTTTTCTCCCAAATGTCATTTGCTGCCTTGGACAATGAAAATCTTTTTCTTGGCATCATACTAGTTTTGTGAAGCCACTCTGCAGTGATTGGGGATCATTACTGAGAAAGTGTTGTGGCTGATGAGTGGCCCTCGGGGTTAAATAAGGTGTTGTGCAGAGAGAATGAAGGTGCTGCTATCAGTACAGAGTTAATGACGTGACAGTGGCTATAGAGACAGTGTCTGTGATAAAACCAAGTTGCCAGGCACCCTTTTCCTCCCCTCACATCTCTCCGTTTCCTCGAGTGCTTAATGCGTCTATAAATACTTTTAACGTATTCGTGTGTCTCAAGCCGATAGGATTTTACCGACTGCTAAGATGCTCAGGGCCAAAGATTTAATAATTTTATGTCTATACAAGTTTAGTAGGTCCTGAAGATATTGAGGTCAGGTTTCTTTGTGTCTAAAATAATATGAGTAGACTGGAGAACAGTCTCCTAAATCTGCAGCTGTTTTCTGCAGATTATATCTCCAGCCCACAGCATTACTCTTTGAGCTTAATGCTCTTATAGCATTCGTTTTTGGCTGCACCAGGCAGTTGTATTCAGACGCAAAGCTTCTAAAAACCCACTTTACCTGCTACTAAAGACTAGAATTGAAAGATGGAAATATGCACTCTGATGTCACCTGCAGGTTTGTGGACTATGACATAAAAGCTTTGATTTTTGAATGTTGAATACCAGCCTGATGTGACCATATTTGGACTGATATACATGAGGGTGTTGCCAAGCTAGCTGGTGTGTTGTGCAACGGTATTGGGGTTGTTTCTCAAAGAAAGTAATACTCATTACATGGTACATTTTTTCCCCAAAAAGTATTTTATATGAGTACAAAGTAGTTTTTTGTACACTGCACATTACATTCTTTTTACTCCACAATATTGCCTGAGACAAATTGTCACAGAATTGCAAGTTCTCAATTTAAGTTGAACCTTAGGCTACAGGCCCGCACACATATACATATCTCTGTTGTTATGAGGAACACATATTAACATGACAGCAAAGTTGGTGAAAACCAGCTCAAAATGCACTTAATGGAAAAATCTTGTGCTGAATTTTCTACTGTAAAAACAGATACAGGTATGAAAATTTGATACAAAGTAACAGTGTGCTCCACTTCTTTTTTTTTTTTTTGTTGGAGTGTGTGTGTGTGTGTGTGTGTGCGCGCTCATGTGTGCATGTCCCTGTGCGCATACGTGCCCATGTTCATACACCTGTGAAGACATGCATGTGATCCCTTCCAAATCCAACGTAGTGAGCCCGACTCATCACACAAGATTTTTTTTTCTTCCCCTTTATAAAAAAATAACCAAGAATAAAAGCACCACAGTGATGACCAGCATCCAGACCCCAAGAGAGTATCAGAAACCAAATCAGTCAGTGTGGTGAGTCCAAAACATCACAGCACAGGATGGCAACAAGAACCCAAGTGTCAGCAACCTGCATCAAAGGCCAAGAAGCAGTGGAAACCCCCGTGCCAGGGCAGAAACATGCAGGAAGGTCTACATCAGTGCCTGAGGCCCTCTACAAAACCAACAGAGGCTGAGAGCACAACCCGGTCCCACCCACGCAGCACGGGCACCCAGAGCAGGAGCCCAGAGCACCACGTGAGCCGAGGGACAGTGAACAGCCCAGGAGGTACAACAGCCACATCACCCCCACCCCATCCACAGATACAAAAACGGAGCCCCCACACTGTCAATATGACACCCCACCACCACCACCATCTCAAGCCACCCCTCCAGAGAGACGCGGACAGGTCCACCCGGCCAACATCCACCCCGGGGAACCACAGAGGACCGGACCCCACCAGCACTGGGGAGAGGAGAGAGACAACAGGGGAGAGGAAGGAGAGATGCAGGGGGCCGGAGGCACCACCCCAAAGCCCCCAAAACACCCCCTCCCCCCGAAACCTAACCAGCCCACCTGCCACTCAACGCCTACCATAGTGTTAATCACCCATTCCATTCCTTTGAATATTAAATTGAATAATTATAATTTTTATATAAATTATAAATTTGTGTGCTCCACTTCTAATGTTAAACATGTTGCTCCACTTTTAATGTTAAACATGTTGCTCCACTTCTAATGTTAAACATGTTGCTCCACTTCTAATGTTAAACATGTATAGGGTACCTGGTTTTCATAAAGCGTGAGACCAAACAAAACACTAATAGTCACTGGTGAGTTTGTTTAATAGTGTCAGTTAAAGGATATTTCTGCTATAAATGGTCATCAGTGCAATTTGAGAAAAACAGTGATGACAGTATGTGTAAAGACCACTTCTTCTTTTGGCTGCTCCCTACCAGGGTTGCCATCTGCCTCCATCTTACCCTATCTCTAGCATTCTCCTCTGTCACACCAACCCTCTGCACGTCCTCCTTCACTACATCCATGAACCTCCTCTAAGAAGGTCTTTCTCTTCTCCTCCTGCCTGGTAGCTCCATCTTCAACATCCTTTGTCCAGTATATCCATAGCCACTATTCCTCCTTTGCACATGTCCAAATCATCTCAGCCTTGCCTCTCTAACTTTGTCTCCAAACTGCTCAACCTGAGCTGTTCCTCTGGTGCACTCATTTCTCATCTTGTTCATCCTGGTTACTCCCAGTGAAAATCTTAACATCTTCAACTCTGCCACCTCCAGCTTCACCTCCTGTCTTTTTGTCAGCCTGTCCATCACCATCGCAAACAAGAAGGGGCTCAGAGCCGATCCCTGATGTAATCCCACCTCCGCCTTGAACCCATCTGTCACTCCTACTGCACATCTCACCACTGTCTCTCTGTCCTCTTACAGTACATATCCTGCAACACCCTTATATACTTGTCTGCCTCTCCTGACTTCTTCATGCAGTACCACAGTTCCTCTCTGGGCACCCTATCATATGCTTTCTCTAGATCCACAAAGAAACAGTGAAACTCCTTCTGACCTTCTCTGTACTTCTCCAATAAAGAGGTGAGGCTCAAACACCAATCAACAACGAAAATTCTTAATTGCGTCTGCAAGTGAACAGCCTGAAATGTAGGCAGCCCACTTGCAAATAACAGGAAATAATTATTTTTTTTTAAATTAAAGCAAGAGTGAAGCATTGTCAGATGTTAACATACATAACAGACAAAATAATTATTTATAAATAAATAAATATCAACACACTGATCACAGGATTATTAGGAAAAATCTGTGAGTACGCCATCTATAAATGAGATGAAATGGCGTGACCTCTTGAACCTCCAAAATCTCTTAAAATAAAAAGAATGCCCAATTTTTAAAGTATGAAAATCCCATATTACCTGTAATGTGGGAATTACAGTAGATCACAAAAAGCAGCTCCACATTTAAAACTTTAGAGATTTCATTTTGTAGCGCATGAATCCAATATGCTTCCCTTTGCAACAAAAATCCGTTTTTATTATCTCTTCTTTTAGGAGGATGTACTATTTCTATTCCTGTCCATGTTCACATTATGTTTGTCCTTCCAGGTAGAAAAGGAGCGTTTTGGCTGTCCTGATGGGGCTCAGCTTTGAACCACTCTGGGTCTGGGTTTTACAATGACTATTTGCATGCTGTCTTTGCAGAGTGCAAAGAGTTATTGTTGTGTTATCAACAGTGGACAGTTGTTTCTGTCCCGAGTTCTTGTCCTTTCATGCAATAAAATTAAAAAGAATGTTCATTTCTCAGCTGCTCAAAAGTTGCAGACCACTCAACAACCTTTATTTCTCCCTCCAAAGAAATTGCAGTTAGATTAACTGGTCTCTAAATTGCCCCAAGGTGTCAGTATGAATGTGAATGGTTGTCTGTCTATATGTATTGTCTCAGGCTGCCATTGATTGGTCTCAGTATTATCTAATAGGAGCTTGTCAGTGTGCAGATACCAAGAAACTAAGATGACAGATTCATTACAGTGACATGCTACTGATGGCAACAACTTCTCATTTGAAATTCTGATGAAGGGTAAGCTGTAGGTGTAGCAGAAGCACAGTTTCTCTCTGTGGTACTGAAACGAACTAAAACCAATGGCGTGCTCAGCAACTTAGTTAAAATTAAAATCCCCCCCAGATCTATCAACAATTAATTCCAACAGTACAACCTGTGCTTCAACAATACACAAACCTTTTATACACCAACAACATCTACAGGGTGTATCCTGCCAAGCATGTCTCCAAGAAACATTTTTATGATTAAAGTGCTTTCTAGCTATGTGATGACACACATAACAGTGGTGAGGATCATGCTGAGAGCCTCTCTTTCAGCTACTTAAGTGCTTCGTTTATGTGTTCTGATGGTGCTGCAAAGAAGTAGTTGAGCTGGATGGTGGACGTCCAGAGTGCACCCACCACACTTTGCCCTCGGGCACCAGGGAGCTCACGTTTTATGTTAAATGCTTAATATCTTAGTTCTCAAATCACTGCAGACACTTTCTCCTTCTTTTCTAACCTTTACCAGTTGTTGCCCTAACAAAAAAAAAGATTGCTAATGGTATAAACTGACAGACCAGATATTTTATCATGATTTTACTGATACGACGGCATTTTTGCAAAATGTCTTTTTATTACAGTGCATAAATATAATTAAGAAAATTGCTCATCCATCTGTCTGCATCCAGCAGATTTGAATGCATGTGCATCAAAGAAGAGAGAGGAAAAAGGAAGAACTGCAAGGCTCTAAAGGCTTACCTGACAGGTGCTCTTCAGTGGGGCAGTACCACAAAATGTGTTCCTGAGGCATTCCCACTTTTCTGCAAAATAATGTAACAAGTTTATTCTTGGAAGACTATGTCAGGAAATGATAGACTAACGCGTATCGACTCCAAGTCATCAGGGACCCTGACAAAAGAGTTGAGCTCCCACAATAAGCCTGTATTAATAGAGCTGATGTAGTCAAAGAAATTATATAATATCTCTAAAGTCTAGAGAAAAAAACCCTTATTGAAGCCTGTGAGTCTGTGATATTTAAATTAATCTCCAAATTATTATTTTTCTTTTAAAAGCAAAATGTGTAATGAAAATCAAATTCCATAAACATGTTTGGTGCAGACCAAAGACAGCATTTCAGGAGCAGAAGCTCATACCAGCTGTGAATCATGGTGGTGAAAATATTGGAGTTACTTCACTGCCTCAGGGACTGGGCCGCCTGCAGTAATTGATCCAACCATAAATTCTGCATCATATCAAAGAGTGATTAAAGATAATGTGAGGCTATCCGTCTGAAAGCTGAGCCAGTGGTGGGTCTTTCAGCAGGATAATGATCCTAAGCACACCAACAAAAATCCACCACGGATTTTTCTTAAAGAAGAGATAGATAGTTCTGGACCTATGTGAATAGTTTTCAAGTGTTATGAGAGATCTGAAACAAGCAAGAAAACCAACATGCTGATGCCAGTGTCTGGTGGATGATTATACAAAACACAAAGTCTTCTTAAGGGTGCAATACTAGCGTCTGAGGCCAGGAGTGTATTTACTGTCTCACAGCTTCTGAGCAGCAGTTTATTTACTCCGGAGGTGAGCAGTGCCAGAAAGAACAAGCAGAAGTTTCCAATGATCCCTCCTCTTCCCTGACAAAAAGTAAAAGGCAAACAAAAGACAACTCTCTAACCTAAGCTCAACAATAAACATGAAAAAAGGTATTCAACAAAAATGGCTTGTCACTCCTACCAACCTGCCATAAAGTGTTCAGTATTTGCAATTTACTATTTGCAAGAATCTCTCAGCTAACAGCACCAGTCTCAGAAGATACAAACCCAGTTCTCACGTTTTTTAGTCCAGCTGCTTACAGACAACACTCAGTTCAAATGGCAAACTATCTGCTGGCTCATTGTTGGGTGCAGAAGAAGCGAGCAGACGAACAAGGTGGATGTCAGAATTTAAGGGGCTGCTGTCCATCCAATCATCCAATCCAAAGACAGAAGCTTCTTCAAGCTGGCCAGTCAGCAGTCTCCACCTTTCTCTGCACCAAGTAAACATGCGTAAACTAGTAAACATGCACGCATGCACACAAATCCAGGAGCCAACGATGTAAACAAATATCACATGATCAGGGAAATTTTTGATGAATATTTATTGAAATAGCAACATTTATAGGTATGTCACTGTAGACACTGATTGAAAGAGGGTCCAGCGTGAGCTTGCTCAAAAACAGACAAGGGGCAAATTAAAGGCAAAACAAGGAATTTGGCCACCACATGCTATCAAAACAGCTGCAGTATATACCTTGGCGCTGATTCTACAAGAACCATTCAGTGATCCCTTGTGCCCTTCAGAGACCACTCCCATCAGGGCAGAAATGTTTCATCACAAGATAAAAAAAGATCTAAAGGAACAAGCTGACACAAACCTGCCAGTAAAAAGTACCCAGACAGAGTGAACAAATCCCCTCTCTGCAGGGGTCAAGTGTTCAGGTTGTTTCTTTAATGTTTTCTCCTTTCTGTATTTCAGAAATAGCAACAATTATCATTGGATGTACTTATGTACATGACTGTATTCAATGTTGCATATAAATGTGAGGAGACTGCGACTCCCCAGGTACCTCGGGAAGTGTTTTCCAAAGGTGATAATGATCTCAGAAAACATTATGCCGAGACTAACAAACGTGAGCTGACACATACGCATGAATCACTCCTGTTAATGGACAAGTTGCGAGATGAAAGTTGACACTTACTCACTCCGTGGCATATTTTTCAGTTGCTGATGAAAATGCCACAAACAAAAGCCACCTTTCAAGTGCCTCTAGCCACTTTACCATTTGCGTATCAGTCTTCAGATCATGTCACCTCTGTTTTTTATCTTTTCGTCACCAATGGACAAGACCCTGTAAGTATCTGCCCTGACACACCACATCAGATAGTCTCAGCATCTGAAGAAAATGTAAATTTCTGCACCCATGAAGGAACCACAGTAAGTGAAAATTGGATATGCTTCTTCTGCTTCAGCATGAGTTTGTATTTAAAGCTGGGCAGTAAATATGTGTGTGTGTGTGTGTGTGTGTGTGTGTGTGTGTGTGTGTGTGTGTGTGTGTGTGTGTGTGTGTGTGTGTGTGTGTGTGTGTGTGTGTGTGTGTAATTGGTGATTCTGACCAGTTTGCAGGATCATTCAACGGCAAAACAACTGCAACGGACGGCTGAACAAACCCATTACTCTGGCTCACTGCTTCTGACACACACACACAGATATATATACACACACACATACATACTCGAGACTCAACAGTGACCCGCAGTGACTTCAGAGTACCAAATGACCCGCTATACACTCCCTGGGAAAGTGCAGAGAGTGAGAGAAGTGAATAAAAAGCTAGATATGGAGAGCCAGGAGGAATACTCCAGTAAATATAAGACAGAGGGATTGTTTTAAATCAGACAAAAAACACATAGAGAGAAATAAGGCATGTGTGTACATGAGGCAGGGAGAGAGAAAATTAATCCTTTCAGTGTCTGTTGTCACCAGAGGGGGGCAATAGAATATTTCCAATCTGCTTTCCTACACACAGTCGCAAGGAACCCTACCTACCCTGTACTATCATCTACAGGTGTGTGTGTGTGTGTGTGTGTGTGTGTGTGCTCACATGTGTGTGTGTTTCTGAGTTTGTTGGGAAGGTGTGGGCATTAAATTGAGCAATGGAGTGCTCTCATTGATTTCCACAGTAAAGGAAAAGTAATCTTCTCTGGGCTGGGCTCAGTGTGCACGTATCTCTGCGTGCGTGCCTGTGTGTGTATGTGTGGTGTGATGTTGGTGATGGTGGTGGTGGTGGGGTATCCCTGTGATTGAAACAGTGGTCAGAAAACAACATTAAAGATGTTATAGGCTCTTCACATAGATATATCACTCCAAAATCAGTTGATAGCAGATTACAATTGCAGCAATAAAATACTAACATTGCCTGCACAGGCCAAACAGAAGCCTCGATGAGCCTCACATGCTTTTATTTGTGAGCATTTGGAAGGTGTCGGGTCTGGCTTGCTCCTAGAGCTCTAAATTGCTTTCCAGCAAACTGCTACATGCCATTTTTCAAACTGCAGAGATGAGGAATACACCACTTGACTTAGAGAGCAAGTTGTGCATGCAAGAAAAGTTTCAGTGACTCAAGAGATTAAATATGCACTGTCAGAAAGTCAGCAGCCTTTTAATATGAAAAGGACACTTTTTTTCTTTTTCTTTTTTTTTTGGCTTTTATTAGATAGTGACAGATGAAGAGACAGGAAACACTGGAAGAACGAAGGGATGGCATGCAGCAAGGGGCCTGAGCTGGAAATGAAAACACCAGATGATGCAGTAAGATTTCAGCTTTGTCATCTTACAGTGCATACACTTACTTTATTAGGTATACCTTACTAATATTGGATTAGACTCATGTTTGCCTTCAGGACAGCCTTTATTCTTCTTGCCATAGATTCAGCAAAGTGCTGGAGACATTATTCAGAGATTTTGGTCCATATTGACATGATAGCATCACACAGGTGCTGCAGATTTGTCTGCTGCACATCCATGACGTGAATCTCCCATTCCACCACATCCCAAAGGTGCTCTATTGGACTGAGATCTGGTGACATGATGAGAGCGTCATCAGTGACCAGAACTCCAGTGACCCCTGTTTCTGTCCATGAGGTCTGTGTGGAGACAGTGGATGATTACAGGTATAATAGTCTTCACATTCACTAAAAGCACAGAAGCCCTGTACAAGAAGGGCCAGAGCGCTCATTTTCTGACATAGATGAGGTCCTTCAAGATATGCCAGACAGTGCTCAGGATTTCTAAGTCTGTGGTGGCCAGTGCCATGGTACTGTGGAGCATGAAGATGCTGTCCAATTTAAGGGCAACATTGGGGGCAATCTTTCATACGCTCTCCGTGATATGATGGACAATCAAAGGAGGACGTTCAGCGAAAGACCACAATGATGCATCGCAGAATACCATAGGAAACCATTCCTACCTGCAGCCATTAAACTCTGCAATTCCCTCCTATGATACCTTGATTATTTTCATTGCTATTGTATTGTAGATAATATTGTTTAACTTTAGAGTATTTATTTTAACACAGTGCAGTTCATATTTTTCAATATTTCATATCCATACTTGACATGACAAATGTAATCCCTTCGCCTGGGACTTAATAAAGTATTCAGATTTTGATTCTGACTGTGGAGGCCATTTGAGTACAGTGAACTCACATGGTCAGCAACAATACTCAGGTAGGCTTTGGCATTTAAATGATCCTAATTGGGGCTCAAAGTGTGCCGTATCTACACGCCTAAATGCTCTGAGTTACTGCCACTGCAGAAGCACCTGGAAGCTGTATTTGCGAGTAAACTGTACATAAAAGATGGACATAGCCACTATGACATTGCCTACTGATTAGTGAAGTCCCATTATGAAGCCTCAAGTTGAGAAATTTTGCTATCGCCATCAAGCAAAGGGTGGATCCAATTATGAAACCCAGTGACGCTGCAGACTCATTGGCTAGCAGTCACTAAAGCATACCCTGCTTTGTCCTTCTTTTTGACTGTAACGGGCTCAGCCATTTAGAAAATGAACATCATGTCGCACTCTGAGACCAAAAACTTATCAAGTTTATGCTGAGGATACTGATTAAAGGAGTCAAGGGCTGTTTTCCCATAGACATCTATAAAATTAGATTTCAACCACAAGGGGTGCCCCCTCCTGGCCATTAGGGGTTTAAGGCATTCTTCAGTAGCTTTGCTTTTCAGACTTTAGGCCTGGCCTACCTTGCAGTTAACAAATCTCTACCATATGAACTATCTAATATCTAATGTCAGGGTCATTTCTTGAGGTCCTGTTTTCAAAATGCCCACATACTGATGGCCAAAGGTCCGACATCATGTTGCTACATCAGTCTTTTATACGATACGTCACCTAAGTTTGGTGCAGGACGCCAAACTTGGAGCTCCTACTCCATCCTTACAGCCTCTGCTCCTGAAAAACACAGAAAGGTCTTGTGGATAATTAGATGCCTCTTTACAAACACAATCACTGCAGTCCATCACCGACAGACTGTCTGACTTCTCCTTCCTCTTATAGCTTTGCCTTTACTGCAGCACAGCGGGAAACACACTAAGAAATAAATCAAGACTTGTTTTTTTCTGTTAATAGTGGTCAGTCCCAGAGGACCAAGGTTAATTCAATATAATCTGTTACAAATGTGATATATGTGTTTGCTGAAAGTGCAGACGGACACTCTGGCTGCAGAAATATATCTTATTGATTTAACAAAATATTGTTTTTATAATGTATCATGCGTTAGAAAACTGACATAGTCCAGACACATGAAAACAGATAAATCTCCTCATAATGGATAGTGATGATTGGTAAGATGATAAACTGTCAGTATACGAGCGTGTGCACATTTATGAACATGTAGTCACTGTGAGATAAGAAATAATTAAACATTAACTTGCAGCCAATAGTCAAATATTTACTGGCACACACTCTTTATTTCAAATACTCTTTAACCTCACTTCCACCTTTAACATTTATGAACTGTATATGAGCAATTTTAAGCAGTTTCAAGGATGTCTGCAGTATGAATCTTCATTTATTAACTGAATTTCCTTACGCTGTCATTGGTTATGGCTGGATGGCCACTGGAGGACATCCTGTATAGGTGTTTGCAAATAAGTAAATGACACATACTTGCAACACATACATGACGCTTAAACGCTTAAATCTGCTCACAACTTCAATATAGGGTG
Source organism: Archocentrus centrarchus (assembly GCF_007364275.1). NCBI lineage: Eukaryota > Metazoa > Chordata > Actinopteri > Cichliformes > Cichlidae > Archocentrus > Archocentrus centrarchus. The sequence goes on along the minus strand of NC_044346.1, from coordinate 11,182,689 downwards.
TAACAAACAATGTAATCATTTTTATGAATTCGTTATTAAACATAATATATCGCCTTCTTGCTGATAAAGAGCCTGTTATTTCCCTTGGGAGTTGGTGGACCAAAAACACACAGAAAAAGAGAAACAGTTTTAGCCTTGGGTGGAGGGAAGAACAACTCCAGATTCAATTTTTTTAAGTGTTTTTCTGTATCTGTTGGGTGTGTTATAATGTTTGTCATATTGACTATTTACAATGGTGATAGTCTGCATTTACAGGATGACCTGTAAAACCAGTGATAACTGCTACACTCATCAACCACTTCATTATGTGCAGCTGTTCAACTGATCATTAATGCAAATTTCTACTCAGCCAGTCACATGGTGGTCAAGACGACCACCTAAAGTTTAAACCAAACATCAGAATGAGGAAGAAAGGTGATTTAAGGGACTTTGAATGCCACGGTTGTGGTCTGAGTATTTCAGAAACTGCTGATCTACCGGATTTTCCTGCATGACCATTTCTAGTGTTGACAGAGAATGGGCTGAAAAACAAGAAATATCCAGCGAGTGGCAGTTCTGTGGGTGAAAATACTTTATCGATCCCACAGGTCAGAGGAGAATGGCCAGACTGCTTTGAGCTGATAGGAAGGCAACAGTAATGCAAATAACCTCTCGTTACAGCCAAGGTATCAAGAAGAGCATCTCTGAACGTGTAACATATTGAACCTTGAAGGAGATGAGCAGAAAACTGGAAAAATGTTACCTGGTCTGATACAGCTCAATTTGTGCAGTGAAATTTGGAAGGTAGGGTCAGAATTTGCTGTAAACAACATGAAAGCATGGCTCCATCCTGCCATGGATCAACAGTTCAGGCTGCTGATGGTGCTGTAATGGTGTGGGGGATATTTTCTTGCACACTTTGGGTCCCTGAGCATCATTTAATTACCACAGCCTACCTGAGGATTGTTGCCGAGCATGTCCATCCCTTTATGATCACAGTGTACCCGTCTTCTGATGGCTGCTTACAGCAGGATAACACACCATGTCAGAAAGCTCAAATCAACTCAAAGTGAACGTGACAGTTCACTGTACTCAGCTTTAACTTTTTGAGGAATTCGTCACTTGGTTGGATGGCTTAAACCCTCTTAGACAAAATTTTCTTAAATTAACCAAACCTGACATGATGAGCACATTTTCCCCTTAAAATAAATGTTCAACAATGCCAAGTATTCTGATAGGTCAGGGTTTACAGATTAGGTTTAAGGTTTGTCATTTGGTCAGCTTGCAATGCACAAGGCAATCCACCAACAAACCAAAACACTTCAGTAGTTTTACAACGCGGTTTGTGGTTCCGGTTCTGTGGCTTATTTTTCCCGTACTTGAAATAATGGCCAAGCATCGAGGTAGCAGTACAACAAAGATAAATAGGACGGGAGAAAAAAAAAATCATCAATAATCCAGAAACATGAACGTTAACACCCGGCTTTGAACCTCAGAATCAAAGAGTAAGGGCTTCTTTCAAGGCTCACTACTTTGCACAACCGGCAATCATCATAATCATCACAATCATACAAGATGAAATCCATTGTAGAGCGGCATGACAGCATGATGCAAGTGAAATGCAGATAAAAGACACATTTAAAGTAAAACTTCTCCACCAGCAAACTTCCCAGACATCTCTCAGTGTGGCTCTTTTCCACTGTGCTTTGTTCCTGCATTTGCAATCAATAGAGCCTTCTAATGACATGATGGATATCCATTCAGCTTCTCTCTCTCTCTCTGTTGTTGATTACATCTGTTTTGATTAGTCGACTTACCGTAAACCTGCAGGGGGGGATAGCAAGGCTCGTTTATGTGATTGCCAATCATACAATCAGAACAGCTATTATGTTATTATAAATTATGCCCATTCTGTTGTCACTCTGTCTCCTGCTGGGTTATGCTCGGTAACGTTTTTAGTAGCTTAACTGGCTGCGTGCTGATGAGGTATGAGAGCGTTTGATGTATTTACCCTGTAAGTCTGGAAATCCTGTGATTTGTGGCATTGGGTCATTTTCCATTTTGCTCATGTTGACAGATTTCAATAACTCTCAGAGGGAAGTTTGCACATGAGCCTTTTCTTCTCTAAAATGGCTTGCTGTATTTGACAGCCTCAAAGTTATGCTAAAATTAACTTTTCTTTCAAAGTGAGCCTAAAGTACACATGTACCATTTTATTAGGTACACTGAGCTAAAGAAATGCTGTCTAAAGTCTGTGCATTTTGCTACAATGGGGAAAACACTACAGTATGCATCATATCATTATAAACAAGATAATCCATTATTTCTTCCTCTTCCTTTCTTATTTAGTGCTATAGGCATAGATTTCAGAGGGAATACAAAGGATAATGCTGAAATACTGAATGGGAAAAAGGCCCCACGATAATCTTTCTGACCAACAGGTTTTGGTTATGTTTACTCTTAAGCAGTGGGTCTTTTTTTTACTCCCACACTGTGAATGTGAATTAGGAGCCTGACAATGAAAAAGAGGAAGCCAAATCTTAAAACCAAGTAAGTTGTAACCCAAGGTCTGTTGTGTTGGAGTCTGATAATGTTAAGATCAGAATGGACAGGGTTAGAAATGAGTACATTAGAGCGACAGCTTAGATTGAGCGATTTGGAGACAAAGTTAGAGAGGCAAGGCTGAGATGGTTTGGAGCCGCAAGGCAGGAGGAAAAGAGGAAGACCGCAGATAGGATTCATGGATGCTGTGAAGGAGGACATGCAGAGGGTTGGTGTGACAGAGGAGGATGCTAAGCATAGCGTGAGATGGAAGAAGATGACCCGCTGTGGCGACCCCCTAAAAGAAGTAGCCAAAAATTAAGAAGCAGCTAAAATTAAAGTACGTCTATAGAAATGTAGCCAACATGATTTCTAAAACACATACATTTGCATCACTTGTCACCAGGCAAGGAAGTCACTTACTTCGGGTCCCAGGCCAGTGTGTGTGTGTGTGTGTGTGTGTGTGTGTGTGTGTGGGAAGGGCGCGGGGGGGGTTAACAGTCTTTAAATTAAGAAGAGAATGAGGAGAAAATAAAAAATCCAGAGACTTGTGAGTGGAGCAGATATCGAGGATTAAATAAACGTAGCACAAAAAAATAAGGAAATTTGCTTTTGGTCGATTTTTGTTGTTGTTGTTATTATAACAATGCTCCTTGGCAAAAAATCTCTAACAATTCCAAACAGCTTATTCTGCTATCAGTTTTGTTTTGATCTTCTGGTACCCCAGGTGCTGACAGACAGGTTTGTCATCACTTGAGGCAATCTCAGTGTAGAGAGATATCGAGCTGAGGTTCTGCAACCAGTGGCAATCCCATATCTCCACAGTCTGGGACCGAACTCTATCTACGTGACGACGCCCACCCCAACAGAGCGGGTTTTATCAGAGACTACCTCCAGAATTTGAGAGTGGAGAGGATGGAACAGCCTGCCTGCAGTCCTGACCTCAACCCCATTCAACACTTGTGGGATCAGCTTGGGTGTGCTGCTGTGCTGCTGTTTCTTCAGAACTCAATCATCCAATCCAATGAACGACACTAAACAAGAGTCAACAGCAGAATAAGCTGTTTGGCGTTGGCAGAGAAGATGTGACAAGTTTTTTCATGGGTGCAACCCACAAACTCAACACTCCTGCTTAACCCACAATTGTATGCTCACCAATGTGGCACAAATGTGGCACCATCTAAGGGGAAATAAACAGGCTTTCCAACAGCATGACCTATTGCCAAGAACCATTGTTAGAACAAAGAACTAATCGACCAAACATAAATTTTCTTACTTTTTGTGCTCAGTTTATAAAGCTTATAAATATACAGCCAGTCTAACCTTAAATGTCAGGAAGAGACACTCGAAAAACATAACTTCCACTTGCATCATGTTTGTTTACTTTAACATTGGTTAAATATCAAGTTGAGTTAAGTGCACATGGCCAGTAGTCATAGTTGGAACACCATCCATCCACTTGTTGGCGTAGCTAGCAGGCTGAAGCAAGTTGATGTTAACATTTCATAACCCATCAGTTTGGTCTTGGGCACTCTTACTGAAATAAAGAGGAAATATACATTATCTCTGCCATTTAGTAGGTAATAATAGCTAATAGCCATAGAACTGGTCAGGTGCCCACTCAAACAGTGATGTGGTTCAACTTTTATTTGCCACAATTTAGGTCTGCTTGTTGGGATTTTAAATATTTTTTACACCAAATAAAAGTTTAGTAAATTCTCAACCAGTACATACCAATTTCAATCAGCGTTCCAAAACCCTAATGTTCATAAATTCATTTCAAAAATTGCCAGATTTGGTCCATAAGTGTCCAGCTGACTGTTTAGCTAAAGTGACCCGCACTGCTCCATTTCAGCAGATACTAGAAATTTTCCTCGCGTGGAGCTGCGATTGGAGCTAAAAATAAAGCACCTTTACCTTTTTCCCCAATCATTCTACAAGCTTTCCATTAATGTCAGATTCATGAACTAAAAGATGTATTTTCTACCCAAAATATCAGTTATACATCATTTCACCCTTTCCAAATTGAAGTTTTCTTTAAAATCTCTACACCGCACCAGACCATTGAAACTCACCCCAGCTAGGATCCATCCTGGAGACTTCATTTGGCCCCATTTTGTGAACCTTGTATGTACGATTTGCAGAAAATGACCATAAATCTTCCCCAGACAAGCAATAGACCATAACAGCCCCAGTTTATCAGTTAATAATTGACTGATATGAACTTAGGTGCCACGTGCAAATTTAAAGAGGTTAGGCTACCACTGATTTATGAGAGAGTAAAAAATTTAAAGCAATACAGAGTACCTGAGAGCCTCGGTGCATTACATCCCACTCTGTTTTCCTAATTAAAGATATTTCCACCATAGACTGAAGTAGAAAAGGTACAAAATGGTGAATACAAATTAACCAAAACACAAGAAATAAAGTGTGTAAAGATCAGAAATTACAGCTTTTGCTGTTGTTGGATGAAGATCTCTTTATTCAAGTAGAAAATATTTTCAATTGAAAACTTTTATATTAATATAGAAATAACCAAAGTAATCTGATATAAACTCATCATAAAGAGATATACTTTATTAAGTACTGTACGCCTTACTTGTAGTGGGTTGGATCCCCTTCTTCTATTCTTGATGGCACAGATTCAACAAGGTGCAGACTTTGGTCCATATTGACACAATAACATCACACAGTTGCAGATTCGTCAGCTGCACATCCATGATGTGACTCTCCCGCTCCACCACATCCTAAAGGTGCTCTGTTGGATTTAGATCTGGTGAGTGTGGAGGTCATTTGAGTGGAGAGAACCGTTAAGTTCAAGAAACCAGTTTGCAATGATTTGACCTTTGTGGCGTGGAGTGTTATTCTGCTGGAAACAGCCATCAGAAGATGGACACACTGTGGTCATAAAGGGATGGACGTGGTCAGCAACAATAGTCTGGTAGGCTGTTGTGTTTAAATGGTGCTCAGTTGGTACTAAGAAAACAGTCCTCACATCATTACACCACCAGCTTGAACCATTTCTCTGCAGGGTGGAGCCATGCTTTCATGCTGTTTATCAATCTCAAATTCTGATCCTACCATCCAACTGTCGCAGAAAAAAATAAGACTCATCAGACCAGGCAGCATTTTTCCAATCTTCTGTTCGTCAATATTGTTGTGTCCATGCAAATTGTAGCCTCAGTTCCTGACTGACACAAGCTGTACCCAGCGTGGTCTTCTGCACGTTCAGAGATGCTTTTCTGCACACATTGGTTGTAACAAGTGGTTATTTAAGTTACTGTTGCCTTCCTATTAGCTCAAAGCAGTCGGTCATTCTCCTCTGACCTCTGACATTTTTTACCCAGAGAACTGCTGCTCACTGGATATTTTTTCCTCTTTCAGCCCATTCTCTATAAACCCTAAAGATGGTTGTGCGGGAAAATCCCAGCAGACATGAGTTTCTGAAATTCTCAGACTACCCGTCTAGCACCAACAACCATGCCACATTCAGTATCGCTAAAATCACCTTTCTTCCCCATTCTGATGCTTGATTTGAACATCAGCAGCTCGTCTTGACCATGTCTACATACCTAAATGGACAGTGCCATGTGAATTAGTGCCATGTGACTGCCTGATCAGATGGTTACATTAACAAGTAACTGAACAGGTGTACCTAATAAAGTGGCTGGAAAGTGTATAACAAAGTGTTTTGGTGGATTTTTCTTTCTGAGAATTGCAAGACTTAATTTAATGAATCTGCTGCTGATGGCGAACAATATTTTTTACTTCAGACGCACACAAGGAAAGGCCAATTCTCAGCATTGAATCAGCTTGAAGTAAAATACAGAAAAGGGAATGGAGTACATAAAATCTTTGTCTACCTAATTCATTGCAGACCTTGGGGACAGACGATGAAAACAATTTCTGCAATCTTACACAGTAATTTTCACTGAGTATTGGACCAGTCGAGCGCAAGTAATAGGGAAGCAAAACTTAGAATTGGCTTAAAGATAATGAAGAAACTCAAGGGTGGATGAGACAGATGCGAGCATGTGTGTGTGTGTCTGTGTCTGAAGGCACAGGTCGAACACGGGCGTTTTCATAGGGAATGAGTTTTCATGGCACAAACGTTTATTTTCAGCTATTTCATCCGCTGGACCATCAGCGTTTCAGTGACTCTTTTCGGCTGTGTGATGGAGTATCCTCTTTTCATCCACTTTGTTTTGATTCCTGTAGCTGCAAATATGACATGAACCCTGCTACAAATGCAGTGCTTAACAATGGGACTCCTGAAGCTCTTAATAGCTTCACAGCTGACACATTCACAGGAACATAAAAAACTGTCATCAAGCAGAAAAAAAAAAACAGTGCATACAAATTATTCATCACCTGGCATGAGTGCAAGCCATCGTTTTGTCTGCTTCTTTTGCTCAGTGCTGCTAATGTTGTTTCACCCTTCTGTTTTTTTGCCATTTTGTGTTTGATTTCTGCAACCTAATTTAATTTCCACTGCTGAAAGCGACCTAACGTTGCTGTCATTTTCGTGTGTAAGCAGTGGTGGCAGTGGTGCTGCTGATTTCCCTCTCCGTCCTCCCTGTGGAGGATTATAAACCTTATGTCTCGTGTCCTAGTATCAACTACGGTGAAATACACACACGTGGAGGCAAACACGCAGTTACACATTCATACACACTTCCCAATAGCCTGAGGACAGCCGGGAGCAGCTCCAATTAACAGCAGCGCTCACTAAACAAAAATCGCAAACTCCTCTGTTCTGTAAATTTTGAGGGACTTTAAAAAGAGGCCGCTCTAAAAATTTGTCCTTTCGGGGGAATATTCGGCCTTAAGCACCATGGCACAGAGGACGCACACACACACACATACATGGTGCATGTTGGCACACATATTCATGCCACGCACTGCCTCTGAGAAATGTTTGATCAGAATCTTTCTGACGACTTTTATCATTATTACCACCGTCATCATTCTAACCTCCGCACCGTAATGAACATCTTACCCTGGAGAGAAAACACACACACACACACACACACACACACACACACACACACACACACACACACACACACACACACACACACACACACACACACACACACACACAGTGTCTAATGGATGGTTGAGTGTGGGAGGATGAGAAGAAGAATGCTGGTAGGGAAGAGATAGAGGGTCGGATGTAGAGACAGGGGAAAGGCTGAGTGAAGATTAAGTATGAGAAGGAAGTAAGGGGGTGGAAAACAGAAGGCAGAAAGGCTGAAGGGTGGAGGCAGGTGCATGGTGCATTGAGGAAAAGATGAAAGGGGGATTAAAGGAGGGGAAAAGGTTAAAGTGGGAGGGCAGGTAAGCAACGGGATGGAAGGAAGGGGTGGCAAATGAGGGACGGGAACTGCGGTTAATTCTTCTGAAGTAACAAGTGGAGGAGGGGCAAGGAAATGAGAAAGGCAGAAGGAAGAGTTTGAGTGGGACCGGTGATATGCACGATGAATAATGGAAGGACAGAAGGTGCATATTAAGATGCTAAGAAATGGGGTGACAGCAGGGAGGAGGAGAAAAGACGAGTTGAATCAGAATGAATAAAATAGAGCGAGGGCATCTGCCATCCCACTTGTTCCTTAAAAGTGCAGACGGAAAGATATAAAATTAAAAGAATACAAAGGGAGCGTTAACACAAAGGGATTTGTTAGAAAAGATTCAAATTCGATTCAGAGTTGCTTCACATGAGTGAGAAACTTAATTAGGGCAAGACTGTCATCAAACGCAGCTGTCACTTTCTCGGGATTTTGATTTCTTCAGTGTGTTTGTTTGAGTTTGGTTTTCTTTTTTGAGTCCCATGGTCACATTATTACTTCAGCCTGTTGTTCATTCAGTGTCAGACACGTGGGTTCATGTTGTCCTTGTGGCTCTCCTCTCGTCAGTGTTCTCCTTTCCTCTCTCATATGGTGTTTCTGCAGTCGGTGCAGTCAGATAGCTTTCTACATTTTTCTTCTTCTTTTTGCCTTTATTGCAAAGCTAAAGTCATCCTGGGGCATCACTGCGTGAGGGCATTTGCTTCCACACTTTTATGTGAACTGATGTTTTTCTGGGAAATATGTTTACCAAGAGATGATCATCCCGTGCGCAGCAGCAGCAGCGCACACAACGGATGTCAAGATTGTCTTTGTGTTGCATTGCAGCTTCCTCAGGCTCACTCGTTACATGAACTGCAGTCTGCCACTGTGTGTGGTTCTCTTGCGATATACATTACAAGGGCATTTTCGATTCTAAATGCATGTTGGACATATAAGTGGTTGCACACAGTGTACAAAAAATGGTTATAAACATGGCAACTTACAAGTAAGAGGAGTCTGAGTGAAAATTGGAGCTGTAGATTTTTTTTTTTTTTAATCTATCCTGTGTTTAGCAATATTTTCCCATTTTGGATATTGGTCTTTTATTCCCAGCTCTTAGTTTGTTTTTTGTTGGCCTTCACAGGAACAATCAAATGAATATTTGGGCATGTGATTTTTTTTTTTCTTACCACTTTTTTTATGTCCGATACCGATATTTTACATTTGGCTATCGCCGATACCGATACAAATCCGATCTTTTTTGTATTATTATTTTTAAAAATTGTTTTTAAATGCCTGGATCAATTTTAGGTAAGTCAACAGTCTCTCACACAACAAAATCAAAATCTTTTAGTTGTCCCACATACAAGACTAAGGACCAGGGGGGCAGAGCTTTTCAGGCAGTGGCACCAAAGCTCTGGAGCTGTTTATCACTCCATCTCCATTTAGCTGACTCTGTGGAGTCTTTTAAAAAACAGCTGAAAACTTTTCTGTTTAACCAGACTTTCTGTTGACTTTATTTTTATTCTTTTTCTTTTAATATGGTAATGTTACATTTTAACATGGTGTTTTATCTGTTTTTTTTTTTTTTTTTGGACATTTTGTTTTAATTATTGTACAGCACTTTGTGACTTTTTGTCTGTGTAAAGCACTATATAAATAAACTTTACTTACTTACAACAATCGCTCTATCACCTGAATCCCGTTGCTCCTATGTGAGAAGGTGATGCATTGGCTTATGGTATGTTGCAAATTTCATTAGGGCTGCAACTATTGATTATTTTAGCAATCGAGTATTTTATTGATTATTCCATCGATTACCCGAGTAACTGGATAAGAAATACTGTTTTCGTATTAACAGTTCATCTGCATATTTTAACTTCCGTACTGCAGTTTTTCCCTGTGTTAAACAAACAGGGTGGATGGAGCAGCTACAAAGTTCTCTTTTCTTCAATTACTGATTCGGTGGTTGATGAAGGACCTCCAGCTGTTTCACAGTAAAGGTTTAATGGAGGTTACAAAGGGAAAAGCTTCATTTGGACACTAGAAAAACATTTAGTCCACTCCATCTGAGCTCGCCGGCTCCGCCTCTTTGCTTGTGCAGACAGACTGCACGTAAATCAGCTGACTGCTGCTGTTGCGTCATCAGTGTTTATGTTGAAAAACTAGGGGCTGCGTGAGCGCAATCTTGTAATGCTTTATAGTCACAAGCATTCTCCTAAATACGTTTCTACTGCAGGTCTATATTTAGTCACTAATCAGGGATTAAAGTATAAAAAATATTTTGATGGAGAAGAGGTCCTTCCGGTACCGGACGGTCACCAGTGCTAATAGCTGCGCTTGCTAGCAGTATGTCCGGGAGCTGAAGTAGAGAAAAAAATAACAGCTGATTCTCAGCACAGCGAGCACAACACACAAACACGCAGAGAGCTGTGAAGGCGGAAAAACATGTCAGCGATGATCCACTCAGTGTCAAAGGGAATCCGGAGAGCTTCATAGAATCTGAGGGTTGTTTTCTAACTCCTGATCCACTCCATTCCAGTAGGTGGCGGTAATGCAGCTCTAAGCTGGTTTGTTCAACCGCAAACCCACAAGAAGAAGAAGACGACCGAAAACTGCAACGCAGCTAATGTGGGTCGGATCGGATTGCATTTTTTATTTCTTTCCGATATCCGATCCAGTAATTTAGGCCAGTATCGGACCCGATACCGATACTGAATATCGGATCGGCGCATCCCTAGTCTGCACTGGTATAATACCTGAAAATATAATAAATGACGATTTGTACCCACACTAACTCATTTTGGATGTTTTGATCCCTTCTGTATAGAAACAGACAAAATAAACATTTTCACATCTTTGACCATAAAGATGAGGAGAAGAACAGGAACGTTCCTACAAACTAGATTTTTCTTCATGTTGTATTTCCAGTGATGGTATTGTAGGAGTCGGTGGAAGGAGACACGAGCAGGTATGTAGTCTCAGCTTTATTGGCGGTAAAACTCACAACAAGCTAGAACTCCAAAAATAACTGCCTGCAAAAGGAGGAGTCAAGCCCTTTTATTCCAGGCCTCTCTCTCCCGCCTTTTCCAGATCTATTCCGGTCTCTCTGTTCGCAATAAGAGCTTGGGGCATTCTGGTGTGAAATGTGCATATATGTGGCCACCACACAGGCCCCCCCTGAACACACAGAATGGCAAACAATACAATAATAAAAACAGCAACCATTTTCAACTCAACATAGCAAAAATAAAATACCACATCAAGAGTATCTCCTAGGGGGTTTAACAAGGCGGCCGCTACGGCTGTGCTTGGCGACCACAGGTGGTGAAAACGAGGGAGGGGCATAGCCCCGACTACGGCGAGACTGCCCCCTCGCAGGGGAAAAAACAGCAGCTGGGGGCAGGTCCTCCGAGTGAGGCATAGAAACGGGGAGGACGACCGCGGCGCGGAGGTTGGGCCAACTCAATAGGACCATCCGGAAACATGTGAGCAGGCTTAAGGCGATCCACCGAAACCCGCTCCTGATGACCTCCCAGCTCAACCAAAAAATCCTTAGGTCCCACCTCTAGCACACGGAATGGACCATCATAAGGAGGTCGAAGTGGAGAACGGTGCGCGTCATGGTGGTTGACGCCAAAGGAACTGCTTCAGGCCACCGAGTCGTCCTGTCCACCATTGTCAGGAGATGGGTGAAACCCCGGGAAGGGGGAAATGGACCTACCAGGTCTACATGGACATGTTCGAACCTTCTCTGGGGTATGGGAAAGTGCTCCAGAGGGGATTTGGTGTGTCGTTGCACTTTGGCGTGCTGACAAGCAACACATGAGGAAGCCCACGCCCTGACCTCTTTCCGGAGGCCGGGCCACACAAACTTGGCCCCTACCAACTTAACTGAGGCTTTAACTCCTGGGTGCGAAAGAGAATGAACTGCCTCAAAAACCCGCCGACGCCAGCAAGCAGGAACCAAGGGGCGAGGCCTGCCCAATGAGACGTCGCAAAGTAGGGTTACGCCACTATCCTGAAATGAGACATCTTCCAAACGCAAACTGGACTCGGCCACCTTAAAAGCCTGAATCTCCGTATCCGTAAGTTGGTCGGCAGCCATGGCAGAGTAGTCCACTCCCAAATGCACAGAGCTAACCTGCGCCCTGGACAGACAGTCAGCCACCCGATTACACTTGCCGGCGACGTGCTGAATGTCAGTGGTAAACTCTGAAATAGCAGAAAGCTGCCGTTGCTGCCGTGCAGTCCATGGTTCTGAAACCTTTGCCATGGCAAATGTGAGAGGTTTGTGGTCTACAAAAGCGGTAAAGTCACGGCCCTCAAGCAGGAACCGGAAATGACGTGTCGCGAGAAAAAGGGCAAGGAGCTCCCTGTCAAACGTACTGTACTTTCTCTCCGCATCCCGAAGCTTCCTGCTAAAAAAGGCGAGGGGCTGCCAAGCACCACCCACCCATTGTTCGCACACGGCCCCGACTGCAAAATCGGAGGCATCGGTAGTAAGGGCAACAGGCGCCTCGGGAGACGGGTGGGCCAGCAGGGCAGCGTTGGCAAGAGCAGCTTTGGCACTGTCAAATGCCTGCACCCGCTCAGGTGTCCACTCTATCTCTTGGTTGCCTTTCTTGCCCTTAAGTGCATTGTACAGAGGGTGCATGAGGTGAGCAGCCCGGGGGATGAAACGGTTATAAAAGTTCACCATCCCCAAAAACTCCTGCAGGGGCTTCACTGAGGAAGGGCGCAGAAAAGCAGAAACCGCCTCCACCTTAGCAGGCAGGGGAAATGCCCCTTGGGGTGAAACGAGGTGTCCCAAAAACTCTATGGCCGGCAGACCGAACTGGCATTTAGCTGGATTCACAATCAAACCGTGCTCACTGAGACGCTCAAACAACTGGCGGAGGTGCACTGAATGCTCCGCGGCGGAAGGGCTGGCAACCAGTATGTCATCCAGATAGACGAACAAAAATGGCATACCACGCAAAACGGAGTCCATGAGGCGCTGAAACGTCTGTGCCGCGCCCTTCAGACCGAAGGGCATTCGCAAAAACTCGAAAAGGCCAAAAGGAGTGATAACCGCGGTCTTGGGCACATCACGCGGATGGACAGGAACCTGATGGTATCCCCTCACCAAATCCACCTTTGAAAAAATAGTTGCCCCCGCAAGATGAACCGAAAAATCTTGAATGTGGGGAACCGGGTACCTGTCATTAGTCGTCGCATTATTAAGGCACCTAAAATCCCCACAAGGGCGCCACCCACCGTCAGCTTTAGGGACCATGTGCAACGGGGACGCCCACGGGCTGTTTGAGCGGCGCACAATACCAAGGCGCTCCATGTTTGCAAACTCCTCCCTGGCTATCGCTAACTTCGCGGCATCGAGACGGCGTGCACGCGCAAAAACCGGCGGACCCACAGTGGTAATGTAATGCTCCACACCATGTTTAGCTACGGCTGCAGAGAAGGTGGGAACCGTGAGGGTGGGAAACTCGGCAAGCAAACGCTGGTACTCATCACCTGTGGCAAGCATGTTAGCGAGGGGCAGGGGGCCAGGACTACCAAGTGTACAGGGGTAGGTATCAAAAGACACAGCATCTATCAAGCACCTATTAGCTACATCGACCAACAACCTGAAAGCACACAAGAAATCAGCGCCGAGTATAGGTACTGACACAGACGCTATCACAAAGTCCCAGTTAAACTGACGTCCCTTGAAACACACAGTCACCAACCTCATTCCATATGTGCGAATGGGGGTACCGTTCGCCGCGTCCAGCAGGGGTCCGTGACATTGTCCCAAGGCGTCCGCAGCTGAAGCCGGCATGATGCTACGCTGAGCACCCGAGTCCACAAGCAGACGGCGTCCCGAAGCAGTGTCCTCAATGAAGAGCAGCTTGTCCGAGCTGCCAGCGCACACAGCTGCTAGTGAGCACTGGCCCTCTCGTTTCCCTGGTGCTGGAAGGTACACGGCGGAATGCAGCGCTTCGCCTTCACTCCGAACCGGCGATGATAGAAGCAGAGCACGCTCTCCTTCCTCCGGCGCTCTGCGACGGCGGCCACAGCACCAGCTTCTCTAGTCTCCGTCCCTTGTAGAGCCGCACTCGGTAAAAGTGCATGCACACCGGAATGCCTGGATGCCAGCAAAATCTTGTCCGCCTCTTCAGCTAGCCCGCGGTAATCCTTGGCCCGTATCAGAGCGGAGCTGGCTAGCGCGGTGCGTACGGGAGGGGGGAGCTGGCGCAGGAACAGATGCGTAAAGAGAAACGAAGCGTCGCCCGGGCCGAGCAGAGCCAGCATGTGCTCCATCAGCTCGGAGGGTTTACCATCTCCCAAGCCATTCAGGGACAACAGGCGATCAGCCCGCTCTTCGTCTGAAAGCTGATAAATCCGCAGCAGGTTCTCCTTCAGCGCTCCATACTTGTTAGCAGGCGGCGGGTTCCGGAGCAGTCCCATCAGCCGGCGGGTAGAAGCAGAGTCCAGCGCCGCGACGACATGGTAATACTTGGTGTCGTCTGAGGTGATCCCGCGGAGGTGAAACTGGGCCTCCACATGCTGGAACCAAGGCTCTGGATCGTGCTGCCAGAACTCCGGGAGCTTGACCGTGGCCGCAAAAATAGCGGGAGAAACGGTGGCGGCTGGTGAGGAAACGGCGGCGGCTGGTGAGGAAACAGCGGCCGCGGCCGTTGAGCTGTCGTCAGCAGACATGTTCTTTCGTCGGGGTCACCAATGTAGGAGTCGGTGGAAGGAGACACGAGCAGGTATGTAGTCTCAGCTTTATTGGCGGTAAAACTCACAACAAGCTAGAACTCCAAAAATAACTGCCTGCAAAAGGAGGAGTCAAGCCCTTTTATTCCAGGCCTCTCTCTCCCGCCTTTTCCAGATCTATTCCGGTCTCTCTCTTCGCAATAAGAGCTTGGGGCATTCTGGTGTGAAATGTGCATATATGTGGCCACCACAGTATTATATTTTTCACAAAAACATATTTTTTTTAAAGTTCCTAACTTTATTGACTTTTTTAATGAAGTGCTTTGTTATCATAGCTTTATCCACTTTTGCATGTCCTTGGCATCAACTCAAATACTGATTCTTTTGTACAAGTTAGTTTCATTCTGACAGTCTTTCTTGGAGCTGTAAGCATGTAAGACAGTATTTATTCAGTTAATCGCTACTGTGAAGCAGTTTTGAGAGGTGAATGCCTATTTGCTTTTTTTTTCTTGAGAGAGATATGAAACGATAGAATAATTAATTTCATGTTTGCAGAGGAAGAGCTCACCTGGATTCCTTTATTACTGAATCCATTACTTCCTATGGAGAAAACAGCTGTGTTCAGACAGGATTTGAGCTCCATGGTCAACTGAATTTAGCTTTGACCCTGAATTACAATAAAATCCACGATGCCGGTCGAATTCTTGCACTGATGTGTAGTGGAAGGTAGGAAGGTGACAGGATAAGACAAATGAAAGAAACATTCTTCTTGTGCATGTCTGACTTTCCAAGGTTATAACCCTGCTGTCTAATCCTACTGGACATTGAAAACTCTCAAACAGAAAACATCAAAGAGGATAAGAAACTACACTGGAAAATTAATATTGTGTTTAAATTCTAATGTAGGAGTCTAGTCATAGCTGTATTTATTAAGGGAATTTCACTGAGATCAAGAAATCTTTTGAATGTGAGGTTCACAAAGGAATTACCAAAAACACAGACGTGCACATGCACGCTGGCATATACGCATACAGACGCACACTCACACAGCCACACTAATTAAACAAGTAAAGTTGATCCACATCACCTTTGAAGATGATGTTGATCATCTGCTACAAAAGTAAGCAGTGGGTTACAGTTTACTTGGTCAAGCATGTTTGAAGTGCTGTGTGTGTGTGTGTGTGTGTGTGTGTGTGTGTGTGTGTGTGTGTGTGTGTGTGTGTGTGTGAGTGGTTGGACTATCTATCTATCTATCTATCTATCTATCTATCTATCTATCTATCTATCCTCTGACCTCTGGCATCAACAAGGCATTTTCACATTTTTCTGACCTTTCTAGAGGTAGTTGTGTGGGTAAAATCCCTGCAGATCAGCAGTTTCTGAAACAGACTAACCTGTCTGATGTCTGAAAAACCATGCCACATTCAAAGTCCCTCAAATCACCTTTCCTCCCTATGCTGATGCTTTCTTTCAGCGGGTTGTGTTGACCATGTCTACATGATTAAATGCATTGGGTCGCTGCCATGTGATGGACTGATTAGATTTTTGCATTAATGAGCAGTTGACCAGGTGTACCCGCTGGTGAGTTTATGAGTTGATGGCATCCCTTTGGAGGCATGGCTACATACCACACAAATACTACGGGTGCACCTGTTTGTCATCATCTAATCACCCACCTGCAGTTTTTAAATACTGACTCTTTCACTCACTCGGCCAGACTCTCGCAGCAGTCAAAGTGGAAGCAATGTTAAGGCTCCGTTCATGTTCTCTTGTACCTGTTGTGATTCCTCTTGCTCCTTCGGTTCTCCTGTGTCCGCTACCTGTCAACTCTTCGGATGCGGATCACTCAACAAACTTACCCGGCTCCTCACTCTCCACTGGCCTCTGTCTAATCAGACTCAGGCTTCCTCTGTCCACCAAGAAACATCTTTTCATATATTTGATGGGTTTTTTTTGAACGCATAAAAATCCCCTGTAGTCTTCCTCAGTGTCTTGCATTCTGCATTTTAAGTCTTCCAGCTCTGATGGTAAATCACAACACTTTGATCTCTAGTTAGACTGAACCATGTTGATTTCTGTTTATCAAAGCTGAAATTGAACAACATCACCAACAATGACCTTGTGATTTAAAGTGTTTAATGTTTAAAGTAAGGAACTGAGCTTTATTGTGGTGGTAAAAAAAAAAAAAAAAAAAAAAAAAAAAACAGGCTCCAGCAATCAGAATCCGTTTATTCCTGCTGAAATCCCAATTGAGCATCAGGATCGCTTATTAAGGTGAACTACAGCGGTTCAAACCTCTTGGTAAAAGCATTCCAGCACGAGGTGAAATACTCCTAAGCGAGACATTCTGAACTCTACCACTGTCACTGCCGGGAAGCTGACTGCGCTGCTTGCAGATCCCTCGGGTGATCAGTACTGAATTATGCAACATTAATGCAGCTTAGGCTACTATATGTCAAAACTGGCAGCTCAAATCACATTTCAGTGTCCAGAGATCTGATAAAAGTAAAAACAAATCCTCATGAGAGACAGAAGCTGATTTTTTTTTTTTCAAAATCAGATTTCCTGTATTAACTTCAAGCACTTTTTTTTTTTGCTATTCCCCCTCTGACTCCACTTAAGCTCCGAATGCCATTTTCACATACTCTTTGGCCCCAGTCTATTGCACACAACAGGGAAAAGTATTCAGTGAACAAGCTGAATTCTAAACTTGTGAAACTGACCCGATGTGACAATACTGATGATTGAATATGTCTGTATAATCGAGCCTTTTCGGCACTCCCATCAGCAGTGAGAGGGTCCCTGTGTGAGAGGTGATGGAACAGACGCACTTAAGTTAATTAAGCAGCCTTATCTATGGTCCCTGCGCTCAGTGAAATGAGAGACGTTTGAACCGACGATAGCTACGTAATTACCCTTTATCTCTGTGAGGGGAGGTTAGAAGTTCTTTAATGAAGAGCGGTGTTGTTTAAGAGAGAAGTGGAATATAAATGGTGGGTGCTGGCATGTGTTGTGCATGAACATGCATGTATAATGGGTACGCGTGTATACGTGTACGTGATGAAATTTTAAAATGTATTCATGCTCAGCTATGGAACGACACACATCCTATAAAAAGTTCCCTCTCAGAGCCCAGAGAGAAGATTCAGCTCTAAGACACAATTCAGAGGCACTCTTCAACACTATATATGCATGGTGTGCTTTTTGCAACAGATTTGGACTATTCAGTCAACATCTTTTTTGTAATGAAGTCTTTGATCTAAAGTTTATAAATTCAAACTCGTTTTTTTTTTTTATCTCTGCTCCTTTCAATAAAAAGAAAGACTAAATTCTGATGAAAGTAACATGGCAGCAATTATGAAAGATATGGCTCCAAGCTATTGTCAGAGTCAGAGTCATTATTGCCGCACTGTTTACCAAAATAAGCATGTGAATTGTCCTCCTGTCATTATTGAGGAGGTGCGAATGAATATGCAAGTTTTAGTAAGAGTTATTTTCAGGGCAAAACACTATCTTTGAGTAACTGCTATCCTCTTTCTCTCCTTCGCACAAAATTGTTTACTTAGTGGTGCCCTGCTGTAATTTTTTTTTTTTTTTTTGACATTGAATTATGAACTTGTGGAAATAATGAACAGTCAACAGTAGAGCAACTGAAATAGCCTGTTTGGAAACATTACTTGTGGATTACGTCATTAATTTGCTGCTAATGCAGCCGCAGTGTGGGACTGTTGTGAGATAAAACTAGTTCTTAATGGGGTACGCTACAAGCAGAACTTTGCAAACTAGCAATTATTTCACACTTAAAGTAGGTGAAATGCAGAAAAAAACTACATAGGGAGAAATATAGTTTGGTGAAATAAAGCTACTTGAAAGAAAGAGAAGAAAGAAAGAAGAAAGAAAGAAAGAAAGAAAGAAAGAAAGAAAGAAAGAAAGAAAAGAAAGAAAGAAAGAAAGAAAGAAAGAAAGAAAGAAAGAAAGAAAGAAAGAAAAGAAAGAAAGAAAGAAAGAAAGAAAGAAAGAAAGAAAGAAAGAAAGAAAGAAAGAAGAAAGAAAGAAAGGGTGTTCAAAGGGGCTTCAATTACATCAGAGAAGAAACTGGTGAAGAAAAGAAACTTTTATTGCCCAAATGGTCTGAAATTTTAGCCAATGAATACACAATAAATGGCAGTAGCTGATACTCCCCAACACAGGCTACGGACACAAAGGCCCAGAGATGGGTCAGCAACCCCGTTGAAATCTGCAGTTGCCAGGGAAGAAGGTGTAGTCCCCTGCTGTTTGGTGAGTGGTTTCTCAAGGTTGCTGGTTGTCGTTAGGTGAAATCAGTCGCACCAAAAACCTCCTTGTGATTGTTTTGTTTGCCAGCAGGTTGCAATGTTTACCTGTAGCTTGCATAGAAGATGCTGACTTGTCTGCAAACACTTGCCAACTACTCTGGAGGAGTAGTGAAGCTGAAAAAAGTGTGATGGAAACCAGAAACGACGAACATTCAAAGGTCAAAGTTGTCCCACAATTTTTGCTTTGAAGGCCACTTGCAGGTTGCTATTGCTTCTGCTTCTGCTAGCAACCAAAGGAATTGCAAGGAGGTTTTCACTATAGTACAATAGTACCTGTTTGTGCCCACTTTCACCTTCCAACAACCTCCAACAACCAGCCTGGGAATGCACAATTATTTCATAGGGAGCGGCGGGTGCCAGGGGTGTGTGACTGAGACCTAAAACACCTACCAGATAGAATGAGAAGAAACTAACTATATGACTAACTATGGATGTGAGAGCACAGCAAAAAGCAGGCACACTTTCAGCTGAAGTTTTCCTTTCATGTTTTTTACTCGAACAAATTGATAGTGATTAAAAATCACAAAAATGTACCATTAACAACAATCTACACTGAAAAGGAAGGTTTACTGATAAAAGCATAGCCTGTGGGTGATGTCTGTTACATCATCCTTTATGGCTGACAGAAGAAAAAAAAAATACTCCAATAGGAAATAAACAGCAGCAATTACCAAGTCCATTTAGCGGATAAGTCAAACAATAGGAAAGATATATTTGGAGCATTGAGGCTTTTGAGAGGCTCAGAGAAATCATGTCGTTTAGCCGACTGGGCTTCAGATTAACAAAATAAAACATGCTTTCGTTTTACAGCAACTTGCCATCAGAACCATTTTGAATCAGAGAAAAAATTTTCAAAGGACACTCTCCAAACCATCCATCCATTTTCATAACTGCCTGTTCAGCTCTTACGGTTGGGCTGGAGTTTATTCCAGCTGACTTTGGGCGAAAGTCAGGGTACACCCTGGACAGGTCGCCAGCACCATCCACACCTACGTCCTTTTAACCTGCCATACGTTGACTGTGGACTGAGAAAACACACTCAGGAAGGACAAGCAGCCAAGTTTGAACCCAGAGCTGTGAGGCTACAGCAGCACTACAACAAACAACCATGAAACCAAAACCATCCATCCATTCTCTTCTGCTTAGCCTTTTCAGGGTCATTCTTTAAGTTCAATTTAAGTAACATGTTTATTACATAACGTTAGCTCTTTCTCTTCACTTACAGATTTGTGTTTGCCGTTTGTCACGAGATAGTGTCTGAATCCTTCTCCTGTAGCAGCTGTCGACAGGCAGACTTCAGTGTTATTTTCCCCGTGTTTCTTCACTGCAGTTACTGTGAAGATTTATGATGCAGGAAATGGGAGCGAAGTTTTGACAGCTTTGGAAGGATACTCTATTGAAAGGGAGGACTGGGACTTTGTATGAACTCTCTGTGGTCACTGGAGAACTTCAGAAGCTGCTCTTCTGCCTTAAAGCTGATGCGCTGGCAAAAGGATAAAGGAGCCAGACCCAGACATGTTCAAATGAGAGAACATGTTTGGGATCAGAGAAGCATGAGCTGAAGTGTTGGCTCAGAAAAAAAATACATGTGAGAAGGTTGGAAGAAATCATATTGCACTGATGTGTTTTTTTTATTTCTTTGATTTTTTTTATTCTATTGCACTCTCCACTTTGAGAAGGACTGCAATGAAGGTCCTCTTCATTAGTCCCGGGAAAAAAAAAACAGTTTTGTGAACTGATTATTTATAAACTCTGTGATGGTAAAAGAATAAAGGCACACACAGCGACTGGAATTATTTTATTGATTGGTCAGTATGATTCTGTTGGTGTGTTTTTTTTGTTGGCAGCCTCCCAGCTGGAACTGGGGAAGGCCTGTGCAAGGAATATATAGATTACTTTGGCGAGTTTGGTTCTGCCAGTAAAAATCATCATTTTTACTGTGAAATATCTGAAAGTGCTTTACAGAAAGATCTGTATTCGGATACTGGTTAATGATTGCCATAGATGAGTTAAGTGTTTCTAAAAGATCTAGATTTTGCTTGTGATAATTAAGTTTAATATACACTCACCAGCCACTTTATTAGGTACACCTTTCCAGTACTGGGGTAGGAAAAATTCTGACCTTACTATCCAAATGTAGTAGGAGACACCAAAACTCAGACCAGGCAACATTTTCCCAGACTTCGATTGTCCAGTTTTGGTGAGCCTGTTGTCAGTTGTAGCCTCAGTTTCCTGTTCTCAGCTTATGTTCTTTCCTGTGTGTGAGGAGCCAGGGCAGCCGGTGTGGTCTGCTGCTGCTGTAGCCCATCTGCTTCAAGGTTCCACATGACGTGCATTCAGAGATGCTCTTCTGTAATCAGTAGTTATCTGAGTTACTGATGAAGCAGTCTGGCCATTCTCCTCTGACCTCTGGCATCAACGAGGCATTTTCACCCAGAGAGCTGCCGCTCACTAGAGAGTTTCTCTTTTTCAGACCGTTCTCTGTAAACCCCGGAGATGGTTATGTGGGAAAATCCCAGCTGATAAACACTTTCTGAAATACGCAGACCAGTCTGCATGAAAACAACCATGCCACATTCAAAGCCATTTAAATCATCTGTCTTCTTCATTGTGATGCTCAGTTTGGACTTCAGCAGGTCATCGTTAGTATGTCTGCATGCCTGAATGAGTTGCTGGCTAATTAGATTTTTGCGTTGACAAGCAGGTGTACCTAAAGAAGTGGCTTGTGAGTGTATGTAACTTCTTTATTGATTTTATTAGTTGGGTTGATGCTTATACAGTGGCATGGCTTGCGTGTCAATCAGTGGCAGTTTATGAAGGGTTAGCAGTTACGTTTGTCACAAATATTTCAACCACAGTATATTTAGACTTCACTGATGTGGCTTTGCAGCATTCAGATTTTTTTTCTGTACAGCAGCTTGGTCAAACTGATTGACATCATCAAAAAGTATGAGTAATGGAAATTCAAATTGTCCTGTCCTTTTATAGTAATATTTCCATTTTCTTGTCATGTGGGACTAATTAGTTTGGCACAGTGTTGTAGTGATTGTTTTGTGTTATCTACTCTAAAAAAGTGTAGTGCATTTTCTAGTTCTTAGCTCAGAACACGGGCGCTACAGTAATGTTTAACATTCTGGAGTGTGTGAGGAGCCTACACAACTAAGAAAGACACCTTGTTTGACTTTTAATTCAAGTTTTAATTATCGTTAAATGCCACTCTATTATCGCTCTGGAAACAGAGATATTAAATATGTATGCAACTGCTTTAGGTGTAAGAGAAGGAATGGTGATTAGACAAGGGATAAAGAAAAAGGACTGAAAACAGACTTGCAGGAAGAGTTGGACTGGGGGGATTTAAAAGAGGAAGAGGAGTGAAAGAGGCTTTGATCAGCAGGGGGAGATGGAATAAAGTCACCTCTGTTCCATTACCACCCTTTTGCTGGGAAAGTGCACGAGCAGTGTACATATCCACAGGGCTTTGTCACAACCTGAAAGGCAGAGTGGCACACACAAGCTCAATCTGCTTTTGTTAAAAAACACATTCATACAGGCTACTTTATGATGAATCTGGGCTCTTTGGGCACATTTGGAATGGTGATAATCAGCTGCATGTGTGTGCGTGCGCGTGTGTGTGTCAGCAGTGGACTGCACTCTGCGATTGATCATCTCTTCTCTCAGATCATTAAAGAGCGTCTCTGCAGAGGATGCGTTGTGCCCTCAGGTCTGAACTGTATTTAAAGAGATTTTTTTGAACTAATTTCAATCATTATATAATTTAACTGTCCTTTGGCTGAAGCGTTTTATCCAGCTCCATCTCGCGAAAAACATTTGTGACAGCATTTCAGGTTGAAGTTTAAAATGAAAAAAGCTGTATGCCTCTCAGCAGAGATCAATAATCCCCACCCACAGTCCATATCCTCAGGTTGTTTATAATTTGCTTTCTTTTCTCGCCTGCTATCTTTGTGAAGCAGCCTTTTTCTCAGACTCTGAAATTATCAGCTGCTCGGTTGCTATATTTGCTTTTAACACGTCACCTTAATGACAGCTGCTTCATTTAATGCGTTGGCTACCGCACCTTTGAATCCACGTGACAGCTTCAAAACCTCACCGATGCCACGCTTATATGCGAGGAAGACCTCTTAGTCTGGTGCAGTACATTTCAGGTTATGGTCTCCAAAATGGGCGTAAATCTGAACAACTCCCACAAAAAACACAACATCATGTAGGATTTCTTAAAGAATACTTACCAAACATGTATATTTACCAAACTAAACACTTTATTCTAATGCCCATCAGGGCTTCTTTCACAAAAGAAGAAAGAAGATAAATCTCATGAGATGGAAGACTCGATTCTCCTGAAGCCACTGAGTTTACAGATGGACATTGAGGGCAGCTGGAGTTGTATGGCTTTGCTTGGACATGGGAAAAAAAAAAAAAAAGGAGAGGAGTTGGAGAAAAGTGAGAGAGGACTTTGTGGTAAGTTGTGAAAAAGTGTTCCAGCTATCAGATGTTCTCCTGTTCCTGTACCCGCCTGGCTGCTATGGGTGAGTTTTCATGGGTTTCCAGCGGAGGGATTCACGTGATTAATGCAAGGTGAACCATTACTCTTTGGTTAGTTGGACTCGTGGCCTCTGTTCTGTTTCCTGCCCTTTCATTGCCTCAGCTGTGCACTCCCCAGTTGCCAGACTGTCTTTGTTCAGTGCAGCTGTAAACTTTCAAGCCATACACTCGTGTAGTTCTAGTTTTTACCGTTCATTGTTTTCTTTGTTCCTTGTGCATTGTTAGTTAATGTTGTACTTTCTCATGTTCAGATCTTTTAGCTGTTTTTTTTTTTTTGGACCTTGCCCTTTCACCTGCTCCTGCCCATTGATTGCCTTTCTGTGTATGACTGGTTTAAAGACTTTGAGAGTTAACTGTGCCTCTGTGAATCCTTACTCTGAGAGATATAAATCACTAAATGTGCTAATCACAAACATGGACACAGACACAGTTGTTTTTAAGTGTGTTATAGAAATAAAAGTGACTTCACTTATGGAGGTGATATAATCAGGTGAAATCTGACACTCAAAATCTGTGCCACAGGTACAAAAAACATGACACCTGTTGACCCCTTGCGTTCATTATAAACCTTTAAAAAGTGGCATCATCTTGTGTGTTGAACTGTAATGGGGTCAAATCAGTCCCTGTAATGGACTCCACTGTTACTGCAGCTGGTGTGAATAGCAATTAGGTATTTTTCCCTCACACTGACCCCTAGCATGTGTCCATTCCACCCCCACTAGGACAAGCTGTTCAAAGGTTAAATTTATGCTCTAAGTGTTTTCAACCCATTTTTTCCTTTTCCTCTTTTTCTTTTTCTTTTTTTCCACAAGACAAAAGTGGATGAAAGACTGACTGATGTGGGGGAAACGCTATCAGCTAAAAAGTCACGCTGCCTTTCCCCGACACTTTTCTATTATACCGTCTCCCTAGCAGAGGATTACACAGCCACAAATGAGCAAGCGAGTGTAGATGTGCATGCACGAGCTGCACAAGGAGGAAAAGTACAGGAAGACTGCTAAATTACAGTTGAGAAATTCCTACTCACACTTCCTAAATCCCCTGTCCATAACTGGCCCGTACAGGTCTTAAAAGTACAGAGGTTTCATTTTTCATGGCTTTTGAGTTACCCTGACTTTTCACAAACCTCCATTATCAGCTTTCTTTTTATGATTTCCTTGGCTGAACTTGCATGGCTGCATCATCCATGTTTTGAGGCATATAGGGCCAAAAAAAGAACTAATACATATTGCCACAAAGTTGACATTTTCATTATGATAATTGTATTTTGAATTACAAATTCATTTGAAATATCCATATGAGCTGTTACCTAATTAAATGTGTGCTCATTTGCATACATTTCCAGAGAACAAATCTGAAATTTGGACAGGCTTATATTGATACATTGGAGAGTCCAAAGCTTTTACAGAGGGGTTTAACTTATATCGTATAGGCCTAAATCTTAAAATATTGTAAACAGCCAGAAAAAGCATAAAGTCAGCTATGAATGATAGATGAACCAATCCCTACCCCTCCCCATCCCCGAACCTCCTTTTGAGAAAACAGCATTTAAAGATTGTTAAAAGTGAAGACAGTTATATTTTTGTAGTACATCTTTTCTTAACTTTAATGTTAAGATGACTGCATTCATTTTTTTTTTTGCATTCTGCAACCAGTTGCACGGAGATTCAGCAACCACTTGTGATTGCAAGATGATTGCACAGGTTGCCTGGTGGGAGGCAACCTGTCACCAAGCAGTCTCAGTCTGATTCACGCTGACTGCAGTCACTCTCAGACAGATTGGTGAATTTTTGCAAATAATTGCCATCTATTTACAGATTGCCAACTTATTGCAATCATTCTGAGTCAGTCTGCGCTGAAGAGTACAGCTCATCTGTGATGTGTTCGCTGCAATAGGGGACTCAAATTTGTGGAGAAATTTCTTAATTTCTGTTTTGTATCTATGAGATTCTGGCTGGACTCTGAATGGAAGTAGTTAATGTGAATTTCTGTGTATGTAGACAGCAACAGGTTTGTAATTTTCACCAATTTATCACAGTTAATCATTGCATTATCAAAAAAGGGATTGCATGTAATTACCAACTTGACCCCATTCAGTCACAAACCGATATTTATTGCTGTCTTGATGCACCAAAACTGCCTTTAAGATGGCAACTGACAGCGAGTGGTCACAGACCCGGTCCCTATCTTCAAAGCAACCAATTCAAAGACAAGAAGCCTGTTCCAGCTGTCATAGGGCGAGAGGAAGGGTGCATCCTGGACAGGTTGCCAGTCTGTCGCGGGGCTAACACCTACAGTACAACCAATTTAGAGTCACCAATTAACCTAACCCCATTCACTGCATGTCTTTGGACTGTGGGAGGAAACCAGAGTGTACAGTGTGACAGACATGGGGAGAACTTGCAAACTACACACAGAAAGGCCCCTGCCACAAGGTGGATTCAAACCCAGGACCTTCTTGCTGTGAGGCAACAGTGCTAACCACCACTGTCTAATCTCATTAAATATGTGTGAATTTGCAATAGAAGAAATATTGTAAAACTAACATCTAAATGCATCTTTTACACCATCATAATTATAATTCTTGGTGTAGATCATTTCTGTTAGCTCAGAACGCTGAATGTCAAGTTCCACTATCAGTGCACAAGACCAGAAAAGGAAGAAAACAAAATTCCTGCTGCACAAACTTTTATCGTTTTCTTTTCTCAAACTTTCCTCCTTCTTGCAGGCTTTGCACAAGAACGGGAATCTTCATAGCAAGAAAAACCCCACGGTTCAATTAAAAACATTTATGGCACAGAGTCGTATCTATTCTTCTTTAAAAGATTATATGTGAAGAGTTCAGGTGAAAAAAGCTTGTAAACGCCACCTCTGGGAAAAATGAAAGAATGATATCAAGTGAAAGCTCTAAGTGGGTAGTATATGACAATCAAACGCTTTCACTTCAACCTCAGTAATCCTCACTGAGCCGCTTCCAAAACACTTCTAAATGCCACCGTGTCCACAGCACCACCAATCCCAGTTATTAGTTTGTTCACACTGTTCTCACAGTGTTGTTGGCCAATTTCATGTACTATTTACTATCTTAAAAATTTGATATCTCATCATCA
The DNA here is from genome assembly GCF_007364275.1 of Archocentrus centrarchus. NCBI lineage: Eukaryota > Metazoa > Chordata > Actinopteri > Cichliformes > Cichlidae > Archocentrus > Archocentrus centrarchus. Next base: position 11,156,136 of record NC_044346.1, on the reverse strand, counting down.
GTGCATCCCATTGTTTTATATTTGTCTTTATTGATTTTGAGCACAGTGTACGGTGTAATTATTGCGTCATATCTTCTGTTCACTGATTACTCTGTTACTGTTTAGCAACAAAGTGTGCCGTCATCTTATGTGATTGTGTGTGATGTGATGCAATGAAACACGGATCGGTTTGTTCAGTCTTTCATTCTTTTTCCTTTCGTTTTCTGTGTCTTTTCCAGAGAAATAAATTTAGACGTTTCTGCAAGAAAAAAAAATGAGGACTTATTGCAAAAGACAATTAATTTAGCTAAAAACCAACAAACTGACTTAACTTACATTTTTTGAAAATAAGTCATTTAATTCACTGATAACCTTTTCATTGCAATTAAAATGAACTTGCTGAACCCAAGCATAGGAGCCTGATTTAAAAAAACAAAAAAAACAAAAAAAAAACAGAAAATCCTATTGAAAACAAAAAAATGTCAGACAGACTTAAAGGTTTTTACATCTCTGAACTCTTCATATATTGAAATCACACAGTAAGATCAGGGAGGCATTTGAGCAGTCCAGAATTTCCTCTGCAGCAGGACCGCAACCCCAAACATACAGTCAGAGTCATAAAGATCTGGAGGTTGATCTATGAGAAGAACAAGCAGTCCCACAACAGATGGTATGGCCCCAAAGAGCCCCGATGCCACCATCATGGATTCAGACTGGGATTACATGAGAAGACAGAAGCAACTGAGACAGACTAAATCCACAGAGGAGCTGTGGCAAGTTCCCCGAGATGCATTGAACAAACCTCCCTGCAGCATCTCTCTAAAAGCTGCGCAGCGAGTGCACCCGAAGTATTGATGCTGTTTTTCTTCAAAAGTCACATCAAAATTGATTTTGGTTCTTAGTTTTTGCCGTTGTTGTTGTTTGTTTACAGTGCTTTGTGTGGAGTTTGTGGATAAGCGAAGCCTATTTGTGGCATAATTCTTGAAAGCATCCTCACTTTACTTTTCTATGTATATTGTGAAGAGGGGGTTGTGAGCTCAAAGGCTCAGTTATTAAGGGTCAGAGACCAAAAAAATGAAGAAATAACAGTTGGCAAACCTTCTGAGAGAACTGTTTTTCTTCCACTTCAAGCACTGACTCTGTGGAAAATGTCTATTTCAAAAAGAAACCATGAGGATGCATTCATAGCAGTTTTGTGTGTGAAAATGTTGGACTCGGCGTGAAAAGCATCAGTAAAGCTGTTCTGCGAGGACTGTAACTAAGAGCTACAATAAGGTATCTGGTGATGAATCAACTAATCACAAATCAGTGGCTTTTGACATCTAATCAACAAGCTAAGCTCCATGTGCTCCCTCTGTTTTTGTGCTAGCCAGACTTGTTAATGTTTCAACAGTAACTCACACACATGGCATGACATGGTGCCTCGAGCAAAAGGTGAGGGCTGCTGTTGACATACACGGAGTTTTTGAGGCTGTGAGATTGCTGTTGGTCCTGCACGCTCGTGCACCACGCAAACACAGGCGTGCACACATTTCGTGTGAGCCATCTCAAAACTCTCTATGCAAATGATGCTTTTCAACAATTCACACATGCATAAACCACACTACTGTGCGCTGACAACGGTATGACTGCAAAAAGTTGGCAGGGCCACTCTTGATTGTCTCATTTGTTCTCCCTCATTTGCCGTCTCCTTAAAAACCTTTCTGCTCTCCCTTTCGCTCTCCTCCCCCATTTATCTCTCACTCTATCCTTCCAGTTGTTATTTGCTCCTGCAGCAGGTTTTTCTCCTCCGGAGGCGTAAATTCCTTAACTGGGGGATTTCATCTGTTACGCTTTATCGAGGGCATGAGATGACGAGGAAATATGAATGGAAAAAATGTATGGTAAATCCCACGCCACTGGTCTTGTCTCTCTCGCTGCTCTGAGTGGGTATTTATTTGTGGTGTGTGGTGTGCATGTTACAACAGAGGGTACAATGCTACAGGAACAGAAAGAAGATTGAAAAGGGGATGATGTAAACTAATCTCTGTCAGCAGGCTACCTCTCCCTGGAGGCAAGAAGTTCATTTCACACACACACAGTGAATGCACACAAACGCACAATGGGAGAAACACGAAAAGCTTTTCATTACATCAAACGGAAGATACAGCTAAATGGGAAAAAAGAAAAAACAAAGGGATAAGACAGAGTCGGTGTGTTGGGGTAGGGAGGTGGGGGAGGAACAAACATAAGAGGGATGTGCATTTGGAAGTACAACTTGATTAAATGTTGCAAAGTGAAGTATGTAACACTTTTTTTTTTCTCATTGGAGGAATAGAGACAAAGAGAAAATTGTATGTAGGACGGCCATATTTCCCCCCTTTCTATCATAAAAGAAAATATTACTTTACTTATATTTAAAGAAAAATGGTGCCAAGGAGAGAAAAGTGATTTAAAAATAAATAAATAAAGGCAAGAGGAAAGAGCCAGAAAACATTACATAATCTTATGAAGCAGAACTAAGTGTTTCTTTTGGCAGCCCTGTCTTTATAAACCTGCTCTAACAAGTTGTGAACACAACACTGAAATCCTAATTAGCTTGAATATAATTATAGTGTGTTTCAGCCGTATCTCATTGATGTGGCTACTGTGGGTTTAGCTGTCTTGATAACTTTACACTCCACCTCAGAGATGTTGGGGAAAAACAAGAGTTGCAGCATGTATCAGGGGCCCCGGCACAAGCTCCCTGCAGTTTTCCAGGAAATATGTAAATCATTTACAGTAAGGGTTTGTTTTCCAGTCTAACGGAAAGTCAACACAGAAATTAGACTTCTGAATCAGACTTGTTGTTAAGTGCATCTGGAAAAACTTGCTGGCTGACCTGTGTCAGCCTGCATGCTCTTGTGTGTAAGCTGGTTTCAGCGAGCTAGTGAAGAAACTAACTTGAATTTCTTGAATATGTGTTGAGAGGCAGAGTATGGGCAAAGGAGGAACTCATTAGATCCAGATCTCTTTCTTTAAAAATGCATAATAGGGAATTGCCTTTGGCTGAGGATATATGTGAGCTTTAAGTTTATTGTGTATTCGTGCTGGAAATCTCGCAGCAAACAAGATAACCGTCACATAAAATGACCATCTACTTAAAGTATGAGAGCTGACCTTACCATTAGGGATGCGTTGGTCCTCAATGGTAGACAGCAATGTTTATCAAAACTGTTTCAGATTTTGTAGCTAGGACAAAATTACTGTCATCCCTTACTGTTTCCCCTTCTGGCATCAACAGGTCCCACTCTTTGAAGGAAAAGATTTCTTCCTCAGCCAGCAGCAGAGAGCAGTGAACACAAAAACACTTTTATTTATTTATTTTTTTACTGTGTTTTGTTGTCTTTATGCTGCTGCCTCCATCCTCCACGTCTGTGTCTTCAGTGTTATTTAGCTACTTGTCTGTGTCCTCAAGTTCAAACATAGCCGACATCTGAAACTGTCTTCAGAATGGTCTATAAATGTGTAAAAAAGGGAAAAATAGTGCTGATTAATGTGCATGCCCCTAATGCTAAACTGAGATAATAAAAAATGACATTCAGGTCATTTCTGTATTTATTGTTAAAAAAATGTTTAAAATAATTAATGTAAAACCAGAAAGCTGCAGGTAGTTTATGCTAGCTGCTCTTATATATACAACCTACATCTCTTTGAGGGAAGAGGAAAGTGCAAAATTAGCTTGACCCTTAAAGCAACATCAGCCACATTAATGTGTAATTCTCAGAAAGCTGAACCTGTAAGTAAAATGTTGCTTATTAACACATCCAGCAGTTCCAGAGTCAACATCATCACCCACGTGGAGTTGTGTGTCTGGCCTATCAGCACATATTTTTTTCATCAAATAGAAAATATAATAATAATAACAATGAAACCCCAATTAAAACAATTTTTCTAGGAGTCAGGGTTGTTTGTGATAAGTGGATGGGGTTCTGTTCCAAGCTTGGGACCAATAATTAAAGTCACCTTCACCATTGCAGGTTTGGAAAATGCACGTTATTTGGTTTTTAATAAATAGATGGATGCATTTTCCAATTGCCTCCCTGCAGCCCACATACCATAACCATGGGGTTAAGTCAGATGTCCTTTCCTTGCCTCCGGTGTCAATGGTTTTAAATCCATAGCACTGTTTGATTAATCATCTAAACATGCCCTCCATCACTTCCCCTTGACACTTTCTAATACATGCTGTAGCACCATACATCACAGCCAGATGCATGGCAGAGAAATGGTCCACAAGGCAGAGGAGAAAACTTGAGACAGTTTACAGTTGCCTTTAAACAGGCAGAATGATCAATGGTAATAAAGTCCAGATGACATGGTCACTATGTTATGAAGTAATTTAAAAGAGACCCAATTAAAAACTAAGCCTTTAAAATTTGTTACTTACATTAGTTTGTGGGGTTCTCTGTCATGGTGGGACAACACAACCACACATGCTGATCTATGAAATCATGACAAATGAAAAGAAACAGAAAGATTAACAGAAATGAGCACACGCGGTGGACTTCTTTTTTTTTTTTTCTTTTTTTTTTTCCAGCACAGTTCAGTTTGTGCTCACTTGTCATCTTAGAAGAAATACGTCAGTTGAAATCAATACAAAGTTAATCTGTGTGGTAAACTATTATGAAACATTTCATTACTACGGCCAAAGATACGGGGCTCAAAGAGACACTAAATGGTTTGCTGAGATTGAAAATGTGCAGCTGGTGCCTTCAGAGTCACCCAATCTTAACGTGACTGAACGCCTACTGTCATGTTAGAGGGTGCTCTTCTCTAACACCGAGACCATCAAAGCACTAAAAACTGGGGACAAACATTTGGAAGAATTGTGTTCAACCCCAGAGATGCTTTCTTCATAAAACACTCTGTGCATCTTTCCTCAAAAATGATCACAGTGATCTAAACTCTTTTCTTTTCTTTTCTTTTTTTAGCATTTCATTCTTTATACTGATTTCATGAACTGTGACGCTCCCCCCAGTTATTTTAACTTATCTTTGTATACAGATTGTGAAAATAAAATGAAGTCATTTTTATTGAAAGGCACATGAAGCCAAGGATAGCTTCAAAATGAACAGCATAATTTGATGAATTCAGTTTTATAATACCATAAAAACTGTATTTAAATTGCAGTTAAATGAAAAAGCAGCATGTTGACTACATGTGATAATATCGCTGTGGTTTGTTTTATTTTGGCAAGCTAAACAAGCTTCAAATATCTGCATACGTGAGCAACAAACTGCAATATGGATTATGCAATTATCAAACTTTTGTGTATGCTAACTATAACCCATATAGTACTATGGCCAGCTGTCACACATCTGGAGTGAAGCTTACTGAATTCACATTCTTACCACAGTTGAGCCAAAAGGCTCAACTGTGAAACTGAATCTGTCATGTTTTCTTTGTTGAGTAGCACTTGATGGTTGAAGTACTTTTGGATTTTAAACTTTAAGATATGTGATTGAGGGTTGGAGGAGAAGCAGGGTTTGCCGCAGACCAGACGGCTACCCCAGACCATTACAGGGCCAACACAGAGAGACAGACAACCACTCACACCTCCATACAGCCAATTTAGAATCACCAATTAACCTAACATGTATGTTTTAGAACTGTGAGAAGAAACCAGAGCACCCAGAGAAAACTCACACAGAGACAGGCAGCACACATACAGTGGGGGAAATACTTATTTGATTCCCCACTGAATTTGTAAGTTTGCTCACTTACAAAGAAATGAACAGTCTCTAATTTCTGTGACAGTTCCATTTTAATGGGGACAGACAGAATATCAACCAAAAATTACAAAAAGAAAAAAAAAACACATAAAAGTAATAAACTGGTTTGCATGTCATTGAGTGAAATAGGTATTTGATCACCTACAACCCAGCCAGAATTCTGGCTCCCACAGATCAGCTGCGTGTCCATGTGGCACACAGATTACAATCAATCAATCAGTTACAGATACTCCTGATCTCAACTCATTATGTGAATAAAACACTTTCCAACCACTTTACTGCCATGGGCAAGAGCAAAGAGCTGTCAAAGGACTGAGATTGTAGACCTGCACAAGGCTGGAACAGGCTACAAGACCATCAGCAAGAAGCTTTCTGAGAAGGTGACAACTGTGTGTAAAATTATTTGGAAAATGAAGAAATATAAAATAACCATTAATCACCCACAGTCTGGAGCTCCATGCAAGATCTTGCTTCATGAAGTGAGGATGATTTTGAGAAGGCTTGCCATAATCTACACAGGAGGAGCTTGTTGGGAACAGTTGGGACCACAGTCACCAAGAACACCTTTGGTATCACACTACACCTCGATGCACTGTAAACCCAGATAAATTGAATCTACTTAAAAAAAAACAAGGTAACTCGTTGCTTTAAAATTTTTAAGTAATGAAACAGTTCATTTAACTCAGCCTGTTAAGTAAGCACTACTCCATTTCCAGTTGAACTAAATTGTATGTTCTAATTGACCAAACTTATCTTTTATAGTTCATGAAAAAATAAAATGTCTTTTGATCAATCAATTCCCCCTATCCTTTTTATGGTTGTGTGGGCTGGAGCCTATCCCAGCTGACAAGGCAGTAAGATGCAGGGTACACCCCATACAGGTCACCAGCCTGTTGCAGGGCTGACACAGACAACCATTCACACCTGTGGGCAATTTAGAGAGACCAATTAACTTAACCCCAGTAACTGCATGTCTTCAGATTGTGGGAGAAAACCCACACAGACACAGTGGGAACATACAAACTCCACACAGCAATCCCAGGCTAAGGTGGAATTGAACCCAGACTATCAGATAGCTATTCTAGTTGTGAGGCAGCAGTGCTAACCACCATGCCACCGTGCTGCCCAGTAACACAAATATTTTTTACAGTGTTGAACTGTGTCTGTTTAAATTTGGTAAATAAACATGATAAAACTCAGCCCTGCTGAATGCTGGTACATTAACATTTACAAATAACATTTGTCCATGGAACAATTAAAAAACTATACGAGAGAGCGTTGTGAACAAAAACACTAAATATCTACTATTCCAAACAGCGAGAGGCCTGGGCCAAGTTGGAATTGAACCCAGACCTTCTAGATGGCATTTTACCTGTGAGGTAGCACTGCTAACCATCATGCCACCATGCAGCTGTGCGTTAATCCAGTCTGTTAAAACTGGTATAAACTAGATCTTTAGCAGGTGCAAAACTTGATGATATTAAGTTGTTTGAACTCAAACACATAATTACAATAAGATAGACCATCAAACAGTACAGTCTACTCAGCATTAACAAGTAATGTTCACATTCTAGGTAATTTTAAGTAATATGAACTCAATAGTTTTAAGTGGAATCAAAATCTGGGTTTACAGTGTGGGTTGAAGTCTTGCAACACCCTCAAGGTCCCCCTGCTCAAGGATGGACATGCACAGGCCCGTCTTAAGTTTGCCAGTGAATATCTAAATGATTCCAAGAAGGCTTTGGAGAAAGTGCTGTGGTCAGATGAAACCAAAATCGAGCTCTTTGACTTCAACTTGACCCATCATTTTGGGGGAAGAGCAATGCTGAATATGACCCAAAGAACACCATCCCCACAGTCAAGCACAGAGGTGGAAACATTATGCTCTGGGACTGTTTTTCTGTTAAGGGTACAGGGCAACTTCACCGCATTGAGGGAGCAAAGGATGGGGCCATGTACTGTAAAATCTTGGATGAGAACCTCCTTCCCTCAGCCAGAACACTGAAGATGGGTCTTCCAACATGACAATGACCCAAAACATACCGCCAAGGCAACAAAGAAGAAGAAGCACATTAAGGTCACGAAGTGGCCTAGCCAGTCTCCAGACCTCAGTCTTATAGAAAATCTGTGGAGGGAGCTGAAGCTTCAGGTTGACAAGCAGCAGCCAAGAAACCTAAAGGATTTACAGAGTTTCTTTAAAGAGGGGTGGAGCAAAATCCCTCCTGAGACGTGTGAGACGTGCAAACCTGTCTCTCTCCATTAAAATGAAACCTCCATTAATAATTAGAGACTGTTCATTTCTTTGTAAGTGAGCAGACTGACAAATTCAGCAGGCGATCAAGTAATTATTTCCCTCACTGTAAACCCCACACAGAAAAGCCCCAGCTAACCACTTAGCGTACATATGCTTTATAGCTATGTGTTTGTTTTTGTCTCAGATGAAAACAAAGTAGCATGAAAAAGGCTATTAAAGGTAATCTTTTTTCCCTTTAAAGGCTGTTGTTCTTGAGCTTAATATTCCTGTGAGATAAAAAGTCTTTATCAACCTCATTCATGTGGATTGGCAATGGTGTGGACAAAACCCAATTTTCTTAGTAAGCTTATTATTAGACCTGATCCCTGTTTGTGCTTTCACTCTAATCTGACCCATCAAGTCAACACTCTTGACCTTGTGCAGGAAATTAAGGCCACGCTGTGTGTTTGGCCTTTTCGCGAAGGTAAGGTTGCAGATTATTTTTTTCACATTTTTCGATACTGAGTCAGTGAAAGTCAAGTTAAACATGTACAGTATGCATGATTGGCAGCCTTCAAGCTTTCCATCTCCTGTAATGTAAACACACATCTTGGATTTGAGTTTTTGGTGATGCTATGATATGATGTGGAAAATCAATAGGCATTTTTGGAGGAAGACATTTTGACAACGACCTGTTGAAGCACTTGAAATTTCAGATTTAAGCAACTGCTGAAACTTCTTTCTCTTTGTTTTTCTCTTCCACCAACAACTGAAATCCATTCTGAATTTGAATTCCAAATTCCTGATTAGACGGCTAAGCTGGAAACTATCAGGGCCTGGCTTCTTCGATGTTTAAAGACAAGCCTCTTCTGACCCGTTAGGAGGGAGACTGAGATGCTGACTGCAAAAGCAAGTATAAGAAGGATAAAAGGGATGAATGATGTATAGTGAGATAAAGTGTTTTCAGCTGAATTGATTCTTAACCAGTGCAGCTGAGACCACTTACATACAAACACACAAACACGCATGCACACAGGGGCTTGTGCACTCCAGCTGCATGTTAAACCTAAATGCTTGTAAAAACCCAAACCAATCAAATCTCCTTCTGGGTGAGAGGGCAGGTGTTCAGCTGTGGTTGGCAGCTAATTTGGATGTGTGTGTGTGTGTGTGTGTGTGTGTGTGTGTGTGTGTGTGTGTGTGTGTGTGTGTGTGTGTGTGTGTGTGTGTGTGTGTGTGTGTGTGTGTGTAAAATAAAAAGCATGAGGCTGTGTGGGAAATCCACTTCAGCCATCAGCCAGCAATCCCACACATGGTGATCTTCAGGAGTCAGGTCATCTGCTGAGCAGGCGGGTCTGATTAGTTCCTGTGACCTGGCTAAGAGTTGAAAATCCAACGCACATGCGCATTCACAGAAGTCTGACGACTACATTTTTCTCCAAAGACTCTGATTAATAGAAGAGCAAAGTATGCAAGTTCCCTGTTTCTCTGCCTGAAACCAAATTTTAAAGACCTCACATTTGTGCTTTTCGACTACACTTTCTACTCTTTTTCACTGAGCTGGATGGAGGGCTGGCTGGCCTGATGGGGGCAGTGTGGGTCTGTGGTCTTGTGGGAGATGAGAGGTAGAGGAGGAAAGGAGATGAAGATATCCTCACCTTGCACTTTTAACGCTTTTCTCGCACAGTTTCCTGTGCTGTACTTCAAATCCACATCTTAAGAATTGGACTACATGTGTCAGTCTCATTTTCCCTTTGTTGCTGCTGCAAGATCTACAAAGGTCTTTTTTTCCAAACACTGAAAGGAAATGCTGTGCGTCCTCCAAAATAAAAGATATGTATTGAAGGACTGTGCAGAGAATCTAAATGAATGCCTTACAGTATAATAACATAATGCACAATTTCGGCACTTAATTGCTGATATGGCTTCCATGCACACATACACATCATGTAAGGTTCATCTGTATAGTTCACTTGGTTGGATCTCTGACATGTGCTCAACTCCTAGTTGATTTTTTTTTTTGTTTCTGATAACTGCAGTGAAGACAGCATGTCTGTTTCATTTGAGTAGCAGAGACACACATGGAGGGCAGAAGCATGAGATGTGGGAGGGTGACAAGATGCTGTGATGTGCATCTGTGACAGATGTGCATGTAGAAAGCATGTCAGAGGTGTACACGCCTCAACGACCAGCTCAGCCAGGTGCATACATGTTCACTGTGTGGCGCAACCCCGGAGTCATGCCTTCATGCATGACATGAATGAAGGTAAAAGAAAAGTACAATGCATGCTCTCTGACACACACACACACACACACACACACACGCACACACACACACACACACACACACGCACACACACACACACACACACGCGCGCGTACTGTGCTTAGATCAAAGGGCATTTCATGAAATACGCTTACATGCTTTCCTGTGAAAACCTAAAAATGAGAATAATTGATACCATTTGGAATTTTGCAGTGTAAAAAATTAAGCTTAGCTTAGCACAAAAAAAAAATACAAACAGCTAGCCTGGGTCTGTGTAACAGTGTAGTACAGATTAAACAAGATACAATGTGTTAAATAGTGCAATTTTTTTGATGGGCTGCTGGGAAGATCTTATAAGAACCCACTGATTTTAACAAAGCATACAGAGCTCCCGTTTTCTTTTGTTGCGCTAAGCTAGGCAAACCACCTGTTCACAGCAGCATGCAAGCATAAGAGTGATACCAGTCTTCTCATCTACTCTATATGTGCAAAGCATATTTCCCAAAATGTCAGACTCTTTATTTAAGTGCGTAACAGATACTCATTAAATGTTCCTTTGACCATGTCACTCACAGTGGTTTTACTGAAAAACTTTGATATTTCACGTTTATATGTGAATAGATTTTCTTTTCTTTAAATTAGAGTGGCCATTTAACCTTTTGTAGCAATAAAAACTTTGTACACCAAGTCCAAGTTTATATTTTCTGATCGTGCCACTCTTGGCAGTCACCATAGTGAAGGTGTCATTTTCTGTTAGCATTCAAATATACATATTGATCAGCTGTAAAACTTGATGCTGGAGTGTTTTAGAGCTCCTATTTGTGTGGCACCATATTGACTGAAGAGAAACAAAAGTAAAGCAATATAATGATTTAGTCTAATGAAAGCATGCCCTGCACAGTAATTAACACTCAGCAAATTAATAGCTGTGAAATGGATAGACCTGAATCCACTATTAAAGGTCAGGAACTGAGGAACTTCTTGGTCTGGTGGCAGTTACATCTGTTTTGAATTCAAAATACTTTGTTGAAACCAAAACAACTAAAATGACATGACCTTCAGATTTTTATTCCTGATTTCTCCTCATTAATAGTCCTAACTTCGTTAGGTTGTGAGACTCCAGGGGCAGCTGACAGACACTGGCAGGCTAAGCAGAGTGACTTTGGCAGTTGCGGAAGCAATAACTCTCCTGTACGAGTGGTTGAAGTAAGGCCACGGCTCATGACTCTGAAGGGAAAAGCAATGCTTTGGCCAGCATGTGGGCAGTTGGAGTCAAGTGTAGCTGACCTCAGGTGGAATTTAGTCAGGTGGTGGAAGGAGGAACTCCTGAATCAAACTTACATGTTTTCTGACAATTTTATGTTGAGAATAACAACCCCAATTCTGAAAATAATCATTCTGACATGCACCAAAATCTGTTTCCAAAAAGTACTTCTTGTTTGTGTCCAAAACATATTATTAGGATTAGGTCTCGGGTTTGGAGCGCTGGGGTTGGGGTCATTACTGATGATGAATTAAACCTCAGAGGGTTAAGTCTCTAGTTGTTTGGGTCTGTCCTGGATAACAACACAATTGTAATTCCTTAATATTAAATTGTCTTAAAAGTTCCCTAAAAACCTTTCATTTAATCCAAAAGATTACTAACAGGGCCTACAAAAATAATTCATATTTCTCCCATATCAGCATCTCTTCACTGACTACCTGTGAAATCCCTAAATAATTTTAAAATCCTTCTCCTTGCATACAAAGTCATGAATGATCATCCATCCATCCATCCATCATCTTCTTCTGCTTTATCCAGGGCCGGGTCACGGGGGCAGCAGCCTAAGCAGAGAAGCCCAGACCTCCCTCTCCCCAGCCACCTCCACCAGTTCATCTGGGGGGACCCCAAGTCGATCCCAGGCCAGCCGAGAGATATAATGTACCCTGGGTCTGCCCCAGAGCCTCCTCTCGGTAAGATATGCCCAGAGCACCTCACCCAAGAGGCTCCCAGGAGGCTTCCTAGTTAGGGCGCTCAACCCCCTCTTCACCATGACAGACCGGGGCAGTGTTCGCATCACTGCAGAAGCAGCCCCGATCAATCTGTCAATCTCCCGTTCCCCTCCCCCATCACTTGTGAAGAAGACCCCGAGATCCTTCAGCTCCTCCACCTGGGGCAGCAACCTGTCCCTGAGCTGGAGTGGGCACTCCACCCTTTTCCGGCTGAGGACCATGGCCTCAGACTTAGAGGTGCTAATTCTCGTGCCAACCGCTGAACCGTTCCACTGCAAGCTGGAGGCCACCACCTGATGAAGCCAACAGGACCGCATCATCTGCAAAGAGCAGAGACAAGATTCTGAGGCCACCAAGGTGGAAGTCTTCTGCCACTTGGCTGAGCCTAGAAATTCATATCTTGAAGACTTTGTATTACCTTAACATATAATAGTATACTTCACTGTCAGAATGCAAGCTCTTTGTAGTTTTTGAGCCTGGTTCTGCTGCAGGTCTCTTCCTTCCCACCATCACCAAGATCATGGGAACTGGAGCTATATAAGGCATCAGTTACATGGGGCTAGAGACCAGCCAGCAACCCCTAGCAACCACTTGTAGCTAGGGAAAGAATATTTGCTGACTGGTTCGTGAGTAATTGCTGGAGGTTGTTGTGAAATCAGTAGCAAAGACGGTGCTGTAACAAAAACTAATTGAATTGATGTGGCTGACTCGATGGATGGACTTTCTTTTTAATAGAATACGGCATAATGTATGATAAATTAAGCCAAATGAACCTGAGATGTAGGCGAGGACAGGAACAAGTAGTGAAATAAAATGTATTAGTTTGTCATTGCAACAGGAAGGGGAAAAAATTGTATTTGGCAGAAACATGAAATTGAACAAATTTAAGAAAGAAGAGAATGTGGAGGAGGACAAGTAAAGGGCAGCGAAGTAGAGAGGAGGCAAGAGAAAGAGAGAAATTGCTGGATGGAAAGGGGGGAAATTAAAGTTCATGGTGTGGTTCCCTCAGGGCATGACATCACTCTCTCTTAAGATCTCTGTAATAGTCGTCACCATGTGGAAGAGCTTGGAGTGAGCCTTCAGGCATCCCCGTGCACAAACCTGTGTATAGGAATACATGCTCTCACATGTCTATGAATGCAGAAGCAGACGCACACAACAATTCTAATTAAGTGGTTGTTCATGGTTTTGTGATATTTTACATTATGCAAGCAGTTTGAATTCTGTTTTGTATTCTATTTCTCTTTTGTTTGCTTTCCTTTTATGTGTAGTTCATGGGCGTACACTATGTCCACTCTGCCTGCTACTCCACCACAGTGTGATGCTGGATAATTGTATGTGATTACAGGTGCACTGGGAAGAGCTTCAGAGTGCAATCCCAAAAGTAAGCACTGCCGCTCTCTGAGACCAGCTGCGAGACCCTGCAGTCAGGCCGGACACATGAGGAGCTGGTTGACACGAAACAAAGTGAGCTTCAGATTAGCTGTCCGCTTTGTTGCTACAGGGACGATACGCAGCAGGAACTAAGAGCTCAAACATACACACACACAAAGAAATTAAAACAAACAAAAAACATCATAGACCTGCACGCTCATCCGCTCACACACAGCATGAGCTTTTCGTTTTGAATTTCTCTCTGCACCGTCTCTGCCCGGTCCACACAGTGACCCTGAAATGGTTGGTTACATCTTCCCTTTTCTTACTTCAATAGCCACGCTCACTCTGCTTTACTTTTCTTCATTCGTGCTCCATAAAAGAGTCCTGAAAGCCTAGAGTGTGATTTTCACACCCCTTTCTATCTGCTCAACTCACTAAAAAGTGATCCCTCTCCACAGCGATCCTCCCTTTCTCCCACTGGTTTTACACTTATCCTCATATCCCTCCCTGTCTCTTTGAGACCTCAACAGGTGTGACCTAATGCCTTACAATTCCCTCTTCATTTCCTTCCCCACTCCCTTTTTTTCACATGAAAGGCTTCCCGCTATCCTGAGCTCACCCTCATTCCTGCTCTTTCTTCTCGGTGCACCCTCACCCTCTTTTACTGCCCCAGGAGATAGCTTGGATAACAGGTGGAGCTGCTAGTTTGAGAGAATCAGGTTTCCATCTGCCTGAAATACAAGAATGCAGCATCACCGTGGGCTACAGTGAAGCTAAACTGTAGACCACGCATAGAGACGCTCTGGAAGCAGCCAGTGCGGCTGTTATGAGTGAATTCGATTAGAAAAGTGAACTTCTTGTCATTCAGCTGATTAGCTTTTAATGTTATGCCTTCCTCTGTAATTATTTTTCTCACAAATGTGGAGAAAACAAAAGAAGGCAAAAAAAAAAAAAAAAAGATCTAAAAAGGGTACTGGATAATGCCTGTGCATAAATGAAAACAATCACACAAGCAAGAGTGAACATACTACGCACGCACCGACTCCCTTCACAACCACTGAGCTTCTTTGGCTTCAACACGGCCTTGGCATCACATTACAGTAGCAGCCTCCACACAAGTATTCCACAGAGGCTCTGTGTACTACTGATGTAAATACTCACTGGGTGTGGCACAGTCAGTATTTACAGCTGTATTCACATCCAGCAACCTGCAGCAATTACATTACAGCGAAACAGCAGTTTAGGAAATATAACCCAGAGACAAAAAACCCTTGGTCATGTTAGGAACAAGTGCTCTAAAAACCACAAGAATAACCAATTGTTGCTGCTAGTCAATGTCCCACAGCTAAGCTTTAAAGTCTCTGTCTGCAGCCACTTTGCCATTGTGTGCATCCTCCCAGCACTCCACTGCTATGACAGGTCAGTTAATATTGACATTATCTCTCTCTACCATGGCAGCTTGAGCTGCAGGGAACCGCTCATTAGCTCAGCATGCACTTGCATGTGCCTTTCTATGTGGGTATGGGCGTGCGCACACACGACTGTGTTGATTGCCGGGACTGAAGTCATTATCCTCGTCAAACAGGTGTTAAAGAGACAGGGGACCCTCCCAATGTTTGCCTTTGAGAGAACAACAGAGATTGGTGTCATCTTTCAGTCCCTATCACAGACCTCAGCGGAGGGCATCTCGCCACTGCATTGTGAGAGAGTGGGTGTGGACAGTGTGGGTGTGGGTGTGTGCGTGTGTGTGGATGTTGGGCAGAGAGTGACTTGGTGAAGTAAAGTGTGATTTGCAGAGCAGCTGTAGCTTGATGTCTTGAGATAGATATCTGTGCAGATTGCAGGTTAAATATCCGTCTGAGGTGACCTTACATGATGAATATTATGTGTATAAACGTGTGTGTGTGTGTGTGTGTGTGTGTGTGTGTGTGTGTGTGTGTGTGTGTGTGTGTGTGTAATTATATGTGTTTCTCCCTGGGTGAGAAGTCATAACAAGATGCTTTGGTGATAGAGAGCAATGGATAGATTGAGGGTAGAAAATGCAGTGGTAATTGTACTGGATACACAGGTAATTGGAAGCTAAATTGGCTTCAGAATTAAAACCTGTGTACCAGAAAGGTTTGTGTGTGTGTGTGTGTGTGTGTGTGTGTGTGTGTGTGTGTGTGTGTGTGTGTGTGTGTGTGTGTGTGTGTGTGTGTGTGTGTGTGTGTGTGGACACATTTCTGTTGAGAGACAAAAGGGCAGATATATAACCATGAATTTAAGAAATACTAAATGAAAAAATTATTTAAAGCTGCTGTGGGCTGTCTATGTACATATGTGTGTATATATAGATAGATAGATAGATAGATAGATAGATAGATAGATAGATAGATAGATAGATAGATAGATAGATAGATAGATAGATAGATAGATAGATAGATCACCTGCAAATATCAGCATGCCATTAAGTCTTGTTTTTATGATTTGTAGCCTGTGGGTGAGTTGTTCCTTTTTATGAGTAGCTATTAGTAATTAATAGGTGTATCTTAACTGAACAACTGAGAAGAATTTTGAAAGTTTGCTTCAAAATCCATCTTTTTTTTTAACAAGATTTTTTTATTAAATAAAATCCAGCCTGATACACCAGAGGGTAAAATATGAACAACTTATTACCTCAGACATTTTCCTTAATTATTTTATTTTTTTTTTGTTTTTTTTTCACTTTTTAATTCAGGTCACTTCTGGAGAATATTTTCCCTGCAGTTAAATGTGTTAAAATGCTTCTTACATTCACACAGCATTAGTGCAATATCCATGAACCACCCTGACTGAAATGGGACAGACTGTCAAGGACTGTAAATAAGACAGCTTTATTAAAAGTATGGGCTTGCAGAGGACTAGCACTGGAGATCTGAAAGAAGTCAGAAACAGTCTGAAGGGAAAGTGGAGGTCAGAGGTGACCAGGGGGGATCACTGGATTTAAAGCATGTTAATTTATTCCAAAAAAGAAAAAGGAAAAAAAGAACTTGCTCTGACTCAAGGGCACCACACAGAGTGGCGCAGAAGGCTGCTCAAAAATAAAAAAAACTAACTCATGGTTAAAAACAAATGAAAGTAGCCCCATCAGACAGAGACAAAAGCCATAGCTGTGTCTGAGCAGGCTCGAAGGTTGTGAAAATGGTGATGGTATCATAGCAACTGGCAGACATCCAAAATGTAGGAGCAGTATTTCGCTATTTACAAACATGTTGCCGCCTGCCTGGTGTGGAGATCGGTGGAGATGGGTGACTGAGGGGGTGGGCAAGGAAGACAAGATCCAAAGCTGCAAATACCAACTGGTGAGCAGAGAGCGTGTAACATGTCAGCCAGGTGTGCAGTAGCGGAATTCTTAGCAGCTTGTAAAGTTAGAAAATGAATCTAAGATTTCCCTGGTGAGCCGTTATAAATCTTTTCTAATGTACAACCAAGTAGGTAAAGGCCTTACTGCTGCTACTATGCCAGGTTAGCAGTAGGTCAGTACAAGCTGCTTGAAAAGCTTCAGTGTCCCTTGATATCTAGAGAACATTGTGCAGATCATTGTCATTTCAAACACCTTTAGGTGTTCAGCAGGGTAGCGATTGGGCCTGCACGATCAAACTTCTAAAGTGGTCGTACAAACTGGAAGAACCTAGCTGTGACGTGGGAACCAGAGACCAAGAAATGTTACTGAAATTCAGTGACTTGTAGCAATGACAAGTAACCAAAGTGTGTGTGTGTGTGTGTGTGTGTGTGTGTGTGTGCGTGTGTGTGTGTGTGTGTGTGTGTGTGTGTGTGTGTGTGCGTGCGTGCGCCAAGTTCAACTGATCTGAACTTTGGTTCAGGGACCTGTATTGATAGAAGGAAAGAATGCCATCAGTGTACAATGAGCAAGTCACTCTATATGTGGCATTACACTTAAAGTGGTAATAACCAGTTTCTTTTTTTATCATAAAAAGTATCAAATGACAATTTCTAAACAAGGTGACGGGGGTTGCTTGTGCTGGCGGACCCACAGTTAATCTGTACCTCTCTATTACCACAACTAGACTGTTTTGGTTCACTCTCACTGCTCTCCGGGTGCCATTTCTGTGGGCAGAAGGAAACTATTTAACTGAAAAAGCAAGTATAAACTCATGTTACACAAACAACATTTTAAATAATACATTTTGAAGGGGTGAAACCACTCCTCCATATAAATTAATAGGAATTTTGGTATTTTAATGTTAAATGCAGAACAAAATCTGAGCTTCAGCACTGCAGATTAAGCTACCAATGGAAACTCAACATAGCATTATGACCATTTTACTGGAAACAAGGTTAGAAGACAATTGCCAAATGAATCTGGATAGAAAGATGAATGAATGAGCTGATATATAGGTTCTTGGGGAGAGCTCACTGGGGACAACTAGACAACGCAGGAAGACTATTTGGACTCTCGGGGGATGGTAAGTCTGTCTCTGAGGATTTATTGAGGCAATAAAAGATAAGGTCACTGTGTTGTAGACTTTAATATTAATGTGCCATTTAATGACCCTCACCATGGAAGAAACTAGGTTATCATTAGTAGTAAGATATAGCTCCAGGCAGTTATTTTGTGATATGCATGTAGCTGCACCACCAGCGGTGCTTCAGAGAGTTCCTCCTTAGTCAAATAATACATAGAGAAATTTCTTTGAAGTTAGCAAGGTGAAAGAAACTCCCCAGGGTAGCTCCCTTTCATTTGCAGTCCTGCCTATTATTGTCTCCCCAGCCACTTATACATATTCCCTAATATGTAATAAATAACCAAACTAATATTCTAAAATCCCTAAATAGTAAATGGTTATCTGCTTATTGCGAAAACCTGCATGTGTGTGTGTGTGTGTGTCTGTATGCGTGTGAATGTGTGTGTGTGTTTGTGTGGCGGGGAAATGTTTGGGGGCGCCGTCCACTGCGCTCTCGGTGCTGGCTGTGTTTCCCGCCCCCCGGTTTGGACTGTCCAATAGCAACGGTGGAAATTGTGAGATCCACCAATCAGCAGCGACGGATGATAGTGAATGGAAGTTTAGTTTTTGAGTTTGGGATAGATTAAGGGAGAGATTAAGGGAGAGGATACCGGTGTAAAAAGTCGCTTTAAACTAATATAAAAACTAGTTTGCGTTGATTAAAGACTGCGTAGGCAGGAGCTACTTGAATAAGGCTAAACAGCAGTCCTCTCTCTCTCCCCCCAAGGCTGTGCGGAGGAGAGGAGGGTGGCAGGTGTTCAGTGGAGGGAGACGCATCGCCCCAGTCGGCTCCCAAAGCCTCAACAGGGTTCCGACACGGAAGAAACCTGCAAATAAAAAAAAAAAAAACACCGCAAACTGAGGATAGAAAATCTCATGAGTACGTATGGACAACGATAAAAAATATTTTAAAAACGTATATTTGAAGTAGTTTTTTTCTTTTTTTTTTCCCGGGGGCTGAGCGTGGTTCTGGGGGACCGTTGGAGACTGGATAAAAAAGCGAGAGAGGCTCCAGTGTCGCAGTAACAGCAGTGAGAGTAACATTACCGTCTCTCTCTGTAGGGGCTTTTTCACTTAAAACCGGCTACTTTTTATTGTCTTGTAGTAACGCCTTTTCAGCAGTGCGCGTACACTAAGGTAGAAAACTCTCCGTTGTTCCTGCGAAACTTGAAATGCCATTATTTTTTGGCGAACCTGTTGTGTCATTTTTCCGTGTAATCCGAGCTGCGGCGCAGTACGGCACAAGTTAGCCTGCGTGTGGTGTGTGTGCGTGGGGAAAGAGTGTCCTTGTGGAGAAGAGTGGACATAATTTCGACCCACAGACACTCGGGTTAACAGTCAAATTGGATATCTTAAGTTTTGCTCAGATAACAGACTGCAGCCCACGCTTCTTCCTTAAAAAAAAGAGTCGGAGCGCCCGTTGCACACTTTGTTTGCGGAGCAAATCCCTGGGTATTCACAGAAATCAATTACTGGATTGATTTTTTCCAGAGCATGCACCCATACGTGCAGTCTACGGATGGATAACTTAGGTGTTTTATCGCTTCTCTGTTAATGCGACCACCGTGTAAACGGCTAAATGACCCGCGGGACAAATCCCCGGTGAAGACATCAAAACAAGCGCGGATTTGAGGTCGATAGCAGAGAATAAGCCGATAAGTCTAAACACACTCTAATGTATTAACTCGATCAATCCAGATGAAAATGAGGTAGGCGATCACAGGTCGCTGAAACGCCGCAGTTAGAGATCACGGCTCCGTTACACCGTGAAGCCCCAGATAAGTGAGTGAAAGTCAGTCAGCCTATTTGCCGAGCCTTCTTACCCCCACAGCCTACTTAGTTTTGGACTCCGGAGCGAGGAAGCGAGAGTTGGGAGTTTGTCAGCAGTGACATCGTTCAACTCCCGGAGCTCTCATCATCGCTTCCCCGGGAAGGAGAGAGCTGCCGGCGCTGAAGCCTGTCCTCCCTACCACCGCCACCGCTGTCCGTGCGGACTTCTTCTCATTCGTGCGGAGGGGAGAGAGAGTTGCAGAAGTAAAGCACAAGAAGCGGACCCTTTTTTCGCAGGATGAAGCAGGGAATTAGCCGTGAGGGGTCTCTGGAACGGGTGGAGGGAACCGCTACAGGGAGCCGGGAGAAGATGGTGATGAGAACCGTGACGACCCGGAGAGTGAACCGGTGTCTGCCTCTCTTTCTCCTGCTCCTTCTCGGCAGCAACTGCCACATGTTGCACGGCCAAGGTATGAGCTGAACTCCCAAATGACAGATGATGCACACGAAATAAGAATATTCCTAATTAGATATATTCATATATTTTTTAGTTGATGTAAGCAGAAAGCATATTGTTTAAATAAACGCCTCCATACAGACCCCTTTGTCACTGGAACCTTGCTGAACAGGGGCAAACTGAGATGGCAACCCCTAAACTGGAAATACAGTGATTTATCACATCAAGTTTATCACTTCGGGTAGTTGGGATATGTCTATGTCTGCAGGAGGGGGAAAAAAGAAGGGGTGGTTTTATGGGGCAAACGTTTTTTGGTGATTAAATTCTTGTTGTGAGAGAGACAGAAGAGGCTAGGTACTTTGTGCAGCGCATGCATTAATTATTATTATTGTTTCCATTCATACTGTAAATCGCAGGATTAAGTTATTGAGGATGTACATGGGGTGTGGGGGGTTAGTGTCACAGTTTCCAGGCACTGATAATCTCCCTCTTATTCAGTGACCTGCTTAGCTACAGCTCTTGATTTGGCACAAAAATGCACAAATACACAAACACGTAGACACACACACACACACACACACACACACACACACACACACACACACACACACACACACACGCACACGCACACGCAGCATCACACATTGTGTTCATTTAAGCTGTATCCCATTCCAGTGTTGACCCTGTTGCTTGGGCAGGTGTCTGGATTAGTATGTGTGACTTGTAGCTGCGTGCTGAGTGGAGTAATTGTTGAATATGGCAACAGGAAAGGAGACAGATATGATGAGATATTGATCCCTTACCAAAGCTGGAAATGGTGGGTTGCCTTGTTATAAGTATCTAAATGTTGTTGCTTTTTTTTTTTTTTTTGTCACCACAGTGGAGAGAAACTGTGATGTTTGTGCAATGAATGTGAATATTTTTTATGCACCTCATAGGAGCATGTGAGAGTGGGGAAAACAAAAGCAGAGAAAAGGTCAGACTAGTGTTGACACACAGTTTTTCTCTGGGTCACAGATGGTGTGCTGGGCAAAACGTAAGGCTGAGAGGGGGGGGGGTCTTAGGAATGTCTGTGCATGCATGTGTGTGTGTGTGAAAGAGAAGTGGGGGTGTGCTATTTGTGAACGCATGGAGGATATGTGTGCAGTTTAAGTGCAGGAAAACTGCCCCCATGAGTGTGAAGAGGAGGAATGGGGTGAGGGTGAGAAAGTCAAGAGTGTGGATGAGAGGGGAAGGAGGTGGTGTAAGAAGGAGTAGAGGAGGGAGAGGGGAGTGGTTAGGAAAAGGGGGTGCGAAGAAAAATGGACGGGGTGGGTTGGAGGAGGAATGTGGTGCACAGTACTTGTCACTCACAAAGCTGTGCCTGCAGTTCAATCAATGATGACGGTATGACAACACCTCTGTGCATGTCAAAAGTTGCTCTCCTCTCTCTTCTTTCCCCAGTCGTCACACTCTCCCATCTTCCTCCCTCGCTCTCTCCCTCCCTCCAGTGGCTGCAGAGTCAGCTCCTTCTGTCCTCCTGTTAATGTCAAGGTCTCACCACCAGTGCCCAAGTTAGTCGCCCCCACCCCCCAATTTTCCCACCATCAAGCCCACCAGCCCCTTTCAGCTGTCTGGGCTTAAGGAGTGGAGGAGGGTGAATTGGAAATTAGTGAAACAGACTGGTGATGAGGCTGGTTGTAGTGAAAAGGGGGTGGGGGTGGGGTTATTGATTTGATAAGCTGTGCCAGGCGGCCAATCGAAGGCTGTAGATTTTCCAGGTTCCGACCCCGTTATCCCAAGCATTTATCAGGACTTTTTATTTTAGGAGGAAAAGGATGAAATTCATGAGCCAAGGTTGAGCTTCCTGAGCCCCCACCCCTTTCACTCTCTCTCCTCCTTTCTCTCAGTCAATCGATGCCCACACCCGTCCTCATAAATGCGAGGGGTTTATATGAGCCAACTCTCGTCTCTGGGAGCACATTTAAATAAGCTCATCGATCTTTCATTTTAGAGTTTAAGTGACGGCAGCATTTTACTGTCCCCCCACCCCACCCTCTCTCATCTGCTCACCTCTCCACCCTCCCTTCTTTATTCATAACTTACCTCCCCCACCCCCATTCTCCAACCTCTGCCTCCCTGTCACAGAGTGGGTTCTGCTCCACAGCTGTTTGACTGATTCACATTTCCAGCATGGATTCAGACAGAGCCTCATTGTAGACTTTACGTATATTCTGGTGAAGTCAAGGATAGGTCGCATTCACTGTGTTTCCAAATGTTAATCATATTCTGCATCAATAACAGAGGGAGTCCAGAAAGCTTTACTGTCTTTAATATAGTTGTTCAGAGATGAAAACTCTGCAAAGATTTCTTGGTTTTCCTAAAAGCATCCTTGTTTTTAGTTTCACTACCAAATCATAGTGCCAAATGCTTCCAGCTCCATTCTACTGGACTAGCTTTTTATGAGTCACAGTTCAAAATAATCCTTATTTATCTTGGTAAAATGCCTCAGCTGTTCATCATCTGTCTGAAACAAGCTGTTTTAGCTCCTTTCCCTTTACAGCCACTCCCTTTAAACCATCTTTATCTGGATTGGCTGCCCCTTGTAAATAAAAGGTTTGAAAAGCAGCTGCTGTGCTTGCAACCAGAGCTGTGTGCCTGCGATAACTATTTTAAGTATATACCAGAGTAGAAAAAAATGTATATATCATATATCAAAAGAAAATAGATATATAATTAAACTGGACCTATAGAAGCATTATCGGTCCACTTTATAAAATGCAGCTTTTTCTGGCTTGAATCTGACTCCAGCATGCCAGCTGTTAAACCACTGCTTTTCTCTGAAGCACAAAATATAAACTGGAAGCCCAAATTTTTAGGGAACTTACTAAAGTTTACTTTCCTACCATGAACTTTGAAGTTGCTTCCTTCGTCAGTTACGCTGAGTTTAGACTTTCACCACAAAGCTGACCCACTTAGTGGATCTATCAGCGCATGATTAGGTTTGATATGACGCATCCCATTGGCTCTGCAAAGCCGGTGCTTGGTGCTGATTGGACCACTGGGCATGCTTAAGTGAATTGAGGTCAGAGATAGGACATTATATGGTGGGCTGGGAAAGTTCAGAGCATGATGTCAAAACCCAAATCGAATAGACTAGCATGCAGTTTGATGCACAAACTTCCACTCTCACGTACACACTGAAGTCCTTCCCTCTCATCAGTGTCAAACAGTGAAAGCAGACGTGGAAATTTGCTTAACCTTGGTGTAATGAGGAGAGGGTGGATTAGAAGGCTCATCTAAATGATTATCATTGTCAATGCTGCACTTATCGTGTTTTTTTTTTTTGTTTTTTTGAAACCTCACCGACAGTCTCATGAATATTATGCTGGTATTTTCAATTTTTCATCATCTTCCACTGATGGTCTCGCTTTTCCGTGGCAACCTTTGCTTACAGCTAAGAAAAAAAAGCAATCTTTTAAGAACAGTAGAAGCAATTTGTATTAGAGGCTGTTTGTTACCAGACTTATTATTGCACCTTTCATTACTTTGGCTTGCAACCTGGGAATTTTGATACAATTTAAAATGTACATGTAGTGCTTGTTATACACATGTTCTCTCTTTGCTCACAAGTATTTAATGCCACATTCGAATTCTGGAGCCCCAGCAGGGACTTAGGAGCCTGATGGATGTTGAATTTAAGTGTGTGTGTGTGTGTGTGCGCGCGGGCATGTGTTTCAGAGCAGACCAAACACTGGAGGACAGTGTGAATGTGTGTGTGTGTGTGTGTGTGTGTGTGTGTGTGTGTGTCTGTGAGAGTGGGGTTGCCTGATAGATGTCAGGTTAGTCAGGTCTTAGAGGAAGTGAGGTCCCTGGTCGACTCCCTTATTTCCTGTCTGTCAGGAGGAACAAATCACCACGTTTCCACTGCCACCTGACACTTTGCGCACTGTGTGTGGGTATGTGTGTGTTTGAGTGGGACAGAGTTTGTGTGTGTGTGTGTGTGTGTGTGTGTGTGTGTGTGTGTGTGTCTACCTGTTTCTGTGTGCATGCTTGGTTTGTGAAAGGGATTCTGGTCTTGACAGGACTGCAGACTACATACAGTATGTGTTGCTGGCAGGTGTGCATTATGTGTGTGAGTCTGTGTCAGACTGATGCTAACCCTCTATCACACTTAAATGTTTTTTTTTTTCAAAGTGGACAAAGTGGCAGTTTGAAACATACAACAGAAGTTGCCTAATGGAAGATAATCACCTGTGTGTTTGTGTGTGTGTGTGTGTGTCTGTGTCTGTGTGCACAAAAGTAAGGTACATCTTTTCTAACGCTTTTGATCACAAGCACACACAATCACACATGATAACTAATGTGACTTTCTTGGTGAGTCATTGAGGTTGTTGTAAAGAGGTCAGTTGTGTCATGCTTCCTACTGTACTACAGTGCTACTATGAATGTGGTGAGTTAAAATTATAAAACAGTCAACATATAAGGCCACAGATATAATTGACCAGAAGTGCTGTGTGTGTGTTTCTTTCTACTCAGTGTGTGCTTCTGCCCAGTCAGAATGGTATTTTGTCTTTGCAAAAAGATGCATTTTGTTGGAGTTTTCCCTCAAAAGCATCCTTCAGGGCTTTGAAATATGAACCAAGCGGGGTAGAATAGGCTTCTCTCTCTCTCTGGCTTCCTGTCTGTTTTGCTTCTTTTTGCGATTCGTTTTTTTATGGTGTTTGTTCTTCCAGTATGATTCTTTTTCTTCTTTTTGGTTTTGGGTTCTCTCTTCCTTCTGTCTCTCCACGAGGGACAAAAGAATCTATTGCTGCAGGCCACACAGGTGGAATAGAGGCTGTTTTGCTGTTTAGGTCTTGGTGTTTATTATGTAAGATAGGGAGAAGAGGCTGTTATTGATCCACTCTGTGTATGTGTGTGAGATGGGGGGTGGGGGTGTGTGTAACACAAAAAGCTTATCTAGTACTTTTTAAAATGTTTCCTAAGTGAGTCATCCAAATGAAGGATAATGACTGCAAAACATGCACAATTGGTTGTAACCACAACAAAGCGGAAGACATAGAGATTGATTGGTTGACAACAAGACAGATAAGTTTGTGTTCGTGTAATCACTCGCAAGTGCTGTTTGTTATCTCAGCTGCTGATTTATTAACTTGCGTCTCATATGTGTATTGTATGTCCCTGTGTGAAAATTTCCTACTCGCATACAGTGAATTGTGCGTGTTTAAGGGCTGTAGTGTCAGGGCTGATTGGCACACTGTTTGATTGTTTGGTCAATATGCTCTCATTTGACCAAAGTCTTGTTGGTCAGGCAATCGGCAATGTTTCTTTAATCAGGAGAAAAGAGCTACATCAATAGCCTTCAAGGACTGTGCACTTAGTTTTTGTAGCCCGAGCTGTGGTCTTGCCCAATCTAATGGTCTAAGTAATTTAATATTTACTTTGACTTATACTTCAGAGTTCGGAACAGGGTCCGGACTATTTGACTCCACGTCCAAAAAGATGTTGGCGCGACCGCCACTTTGTTGAAAGACATGGCCAAAAAAAAAAAAAAAGGCTTCTTGTAAACCGTGATGAACATTTTTTCCTCAATTATTGTATAATCAAAATGTTGAAACTGTTTAAGACAATGATCAGTGAGGAAAATTATTGTTAATTGCAACTTTACTTGTATTGTTTTAAGATGCTCGTTGCAGGTAACTCATTATATATGCCTGTAATTGCTGTTGTTTTTCTGAAAACGGTTGGCAGCAATATTGATAATTTGTTAAATCTGTTCCCATGAATAAATTAAACATGGAACAGATCATAGGATTATAAGCTGTACTATTAATCACAGATAATGTTTGTTTTGTTTTTTTAACAAATTATGCTAAAAACACACACATGGAAGTCTTTCATATTTATTTATTTTGTCTTTCTGTAGCTTTGGAAAAATATGCTAAAATCTAATATTATGCCTGGGTAGTCACAACTTTAATATGCGACATCCACCCAACAGAGAGCAAAGTGAGGGACAGGCAGGTTTGCTGAACAGCTGCTGCATAGAGGAACCAAATCAGCTCACTGTCAGAAGGGAAATTCTTTTCTGGTCTGAACCTGAAAATTATTTTTTATGTTGTACGTTGGAGCGTCTGACATTTGGCTTTAATGTTAAACACTTGTTATTGGAATTAAATAGGACGGTGACCTCTAAATTCAGGTTTTGAGCAGTTTGCCTGAGGGCTACAGCTGTGTCCAAAGGTAATTAATTAATAATGCAATGTTTGAATTTGGTAAGGATCTAATTGAGATCAAGCAACAAAGAGTCAAAGCAAGACTTTCTAGTGGCTGCTGTGCAAATTATTGCCAGTCACGCACTAATATTATGAGACCTCTGGCTATTGGGAAACCAAAATGGCTATTAGGAGTTGTTGTCAAGGATAGTTATTGTCAGTGTTGAGGAGTGACAGAGTGCTCGCGTAGCAGCTTAGTAATACTTCACAAACTGCAGCATATAGTGTCAAGTCTGAATTTATAACTGCAATATCCTTTGACAAAATCCTAATATATAAGGTGGGATTTTTTTTTTGAGTTGCTAAAGTCACTAAATAAAGTATCTGAATCACTGATTAGTCAGGTGCAGCCCTACTGCTGACAGATCTGTACTTCTACTGTACTTATTATACTTATTAGTATTCTGAAACTGTTTATTGATACTTTTACTTTGATCTCAGTACAGCTCATCACTGTTTAGAAGCTAAAGAAACAGGTCTTTCCAAGATGTGGTAGAGACCAAAAAAAGGAGTAAAAGACAGCATTATTAGACTTTGGATTAACATTCATCAGGTGACCAAAAGCACAACTCCAACTACATCTGTAGTAGCTTCCTGACTGTGTACACGATCAACTGTTTGACAACAAGTTTGCCCTATCAACTTTAAAGGTGTTGACAGTTTGTGTCAAATTTGTGTTTATAACTTTGTGTGGTCAAAAAGAGCAAGTCATTGCAGGTTTAAACTTCACAGCACATTACAAGCAACCAACAGACTGATAAATTAAAGAGACGAAGTCAAAGAGACTACAAACAAAATTCCAAAAAGTGAATTATGATCAGCCTCTTTTTAAGGGTTGGAGCGTGAACATGCACAGAAGAAACACATTGCGGTGAATGTTTTTTTTCTTCCTCCTGCCAGTCAGGTGCAATTAAGAGATAACTTTAGAAGTATATTAAAATAAGCTGAGGTTCATATTGACAGCCTATTTTTGACATTATCATTAAAGCACAATACTGTAATGCTCCCTTGCTAAGTAGAGCCTCCAACACTGAGCTAAAACAACACCGAATACTGAACAGTAAAAGCATTTTCTGACTTGAGTTATTTGTATTTTTTTTTTTTTTTTTTGTGGAATGTAATCTCGGCTGATTGTTCCTTTTGAGACCTTTGGGTATTTTCTTTCTAAAAAATCTTATTAAGAAAGATATGAAAAGCAGGGGAACTAGAGGTACCAGACAAAAAAAAAAAAAAAAACCCAAACAAACAAACACAAAAGACCTCGTCAATTGTGAAAGGAGCTTTGGGAAAATATATTTAAAAATGTCAAGAAGTAAACTGGCACAATTCATTCTTGTTTGTGTGAATATCTCACAGCCTTTCTTTATTCTTTTTGGATAAACCCACATATGACAAATGGTCATGTTCATTTCATATTTTCATCGCTTACACTACAAGCTGCAGCCAGAGGATGATGAAACAAGAACTAATAAATGAAAGCCGCTGTGACAGCTTCGTCCATTTTATGGGTTTTAATGGTATTACGCACTTTGAACCCTGTGATAACAGTAATCACTGCAAAGTTATGTACAGCTGAGTGCCTTTAAAAAGGACCACAGACAGCCGCATGAGGATTAGCGTCTAATCAGGGCAATAATTAGATGGGTTTCACATGGAAAAATGTTTGTGAAACCTATTTTGTTTATTAGCACTGAAAGTTGTTTGCTGCATATTTCAAAGCTGTAAGTGTGACCCTGTGACATTATGCCTATAACCATATTTCCCGAAGCTAGTTAGCAGATTATTTTCTCCAGGTCTTTTTTTTTTTTTTTGGTAGATCTTAAAGAAGAATTCAGGAGGAGAAGTTTCATCATTGTACTTTTAATTAAAAACTGCAAAGCAGTTAAGAGCGCATTCTGTATTTCCTGTGCTGTACAGAATATAAGTTGAGCTTTATTTATTTTAGTTACAGACTACGATATGAAAATGACCTCTTTGATCTTTGCATAAACTGCTTCCCAGCACCGTTGGTCTTTTATTTGAAACTTGAAAATCAGGTTAGGAGCAAGCGACAGCAAATCCAAACTATCACATATCAATCGTGTAGTTTTGTAATGGCTAAACTGATTAGGTGCAGCTGATACTGTTAGCAATATTGCTCTTGTAGTTTAAGAAATATCTGGTCATAAATGGTCCATGACCGGGTTCAGAATAAAGTGTAATATAATTGGCAATCACTGGGATTGAGCAAATGTGTTAAGTCAGCACTCATTTTTCTAGTATTTTAATGCAGTATTGTGTACATCCATGTGTACTAGATTTCAGTGTTATTCTTCCTTGAGTTTCTGGTGTGTTGTTTAGCATGTTATAGCAGGTTTCCTCCGCATGTTGATATGTGGAAAAGTGTGACACCTTTTTAGTACTGTGTTGCGTCACCTACATGCAACACATGACAACGAAAATAGTAACCCACTTATAGGAAAAACTGTTCAGTAGGGCTACTGGAAGACTGCATCTACACAGGGATACTTTACAGATCTACCAATTAATTGATAATGTAAAAGAGAGTGCATTTATTCGAGTTTATATATAGTGGTTTTCTTCACATTGCACAGTACATGCTATACATTCTGTTGCAGTGCTACTTTACTGTAGATTCCTGTAATTTGTAAATAGTCAGTGACAGTCTGTAATATTGCAGACAGCCAAAGTGTTGCATGCTGCCTACAAGTTTTCCAGATTTAAATATACACATACTGTATTTTGTGTGCGAGTAGTGTTTTCTCAAAACATTCATATGCAAACAGCAAAATAGAAAATCTCTTGTTTGTAGTTCTTAGTCAGTTACAGTTATGTAAATATTTTATTACATTTGACTGAAACATTACTGTATAGAGAGAATTTGGAGTAACTGAAACGCCTTTAAAACGACACTGAAACATCACAGATTTCAGGTTTCCCAATGAGTTACAAAAAGCAATCTAGGAACAGATTTCTATTTACAGGAACAACTGGTGGAGCTAAAATAGCAGGTGGCTAGAGACACATCAGAGGCACACACACACCCACTTTCCTAATACCTGGGAAATGCCTTTAAAATCCCAGACTTGTACTGCCAGTCATTTAGTGGCGGCACTAGATTAGTTGAAGGCTTAACAGCAGTCTCTCTGTGAGGTGAAGACAGTGACTCTTTTTGCCTCATCCAGATGGTTTCAGTCAGTATTGGGATTCAAACGGGCAACCATCCAGTGTATCATACCCGAGGCTGTCTCTCTTTCTCTGCACTTTCTGTTTATCTCTCACTGTGTCTTTTCTTCCTCTATTTCTCACTTTTCTACACTTTGTCTTTCAGTGAGGCCACTTTAACTGTAGTATCCACGGGGCGTGGAGTGATATAGAGTGGTTGTTCAGTGGAAGAACATCAAGGGCCCTCTTCCCCGTGCTCCCTGCACCAAATCCACCTGGATGAGGCTCTTTATTTGTTTGTATATGTTTTTCATCGTGATGGGGCCAGCACAAGTTATTTGAATAGGATCTTTGCATAGTCACGGAATATTTCTGAGGTCAAGCTTGGCCGAGCAGAAGTACGGGAGTGTATGTCGCTGTGTGTATGAGAGCAGCATGATTTACTCGTTCAGTGCAAGGGCTTTGCCCCTGCTGCAGGTGTGTGTTCTCAGCTTGACGCGTTTGATCTGCCACAGGTGTTTGCGAGGGGTGGCTTTGTATGTGTGCTTGTGTGTGTTCCTGGACACTCGTTTGCTTATGGTGATTTATGCTATAGGCTCAGAGCAAAAAAGACCCTTTTTGATCTCATCCAGCAATAGGCAGGAAGTACTATACTCTGTGTGTGTGTGTGTGTGTGTCTGGGTGGGTGGGTGTGTGTGCATATGAGAGAGAGTGTGTCTGGCCAGAGGTTTTTAGCTTAGTCCTTTGATCCAAGTAGAGGTAGGCATACCTCTGTGAAGAGCCAACCAGCATTATGGAGACTTGGCTTGCACTACAGAAGTATGTGTTTGCGTGTGTGGGTGAGAGTCAGTGTGGCAGAAGTGTGTGGCCAGAATAAAAAAAGTTGTGACTTATATTTACTGCGTGCACATGTGCACAGATCAACACCCTGCTATTGTGCCTGTTGTTGTCTCATCATTAATGGTGATGAAATAATAATGATGTTCATGTGTCTTTAGTTTCTAGACTGATGCACAGTTCTGGGGGGAACCCAACTTTTTCCTTTGCCTCTGGCTTATGATCTATAATGACTTTTTAATGACTAATTAGATGATTATTAAATATTTTCATATTGTTGCATATTGGACAACATAGGCAAATGTTGGCCAAATTATATGTTTTGTTTTTAAGCAGATTGGTTCTCCATGTAGGGAATCAGCCGGGTAGTCAGGGTCACGGTAGATCACCATAAGAGGTTTTACAATCTAGATTGCTACATGTGGGCCCACTTTTCTGCAACTAGAGTGGATTTTTGCTCATTTGTGCCATCACTTTTAGTATTAAAGTACTGTGTTTGGTGCTGACTAGTGCTGGATTGCAAAATGAATCGGCACTACTATTTAGTGTCTCGTTGTATGTATTTTTGCTATGTTAGCTGATTAAATGAATGTTTTGATTTACTCGGGGTTGAGGAGATAATAATCAGGGCAGGCTGTTCCTTTAAAAAGTGAGAAGAAAGGTGGTTTTGATTGATGGATTAGGAAATGAATGGCCACAGATGGATGAGAAGATATGCTGATATGAAGAAAAGTAATCAAGAAGAGAAAAGTAATTCAAAAGGAAAGTAAAAAAGAGGGAGGAGAGTCACTTATGGGGTCACTGGAGTAGATAGATAGATGAGAAAAGTCTGCTCAGAAACGAACAGAGATAATCAAAGATTCTTAGTCAAGACAGATGAAGTGAGCTCCTCAAATAAAAGACTAAGACGTGGGAAAATAGCTGGCTAACAGACTCCCTTTATCTAATTTTTTAATTCCCCCCTTTGCTCACTTCATCTTTCTCTCCAATCGTTGCCCATCATTCTTGTCTCGTATCCTTCCCTGCCTTACATCTTTCTTTCCTTTCCACCACTTATTTCTCTTCTCCACTCACTGTAATTGGGAAGGGGAGGTACGCACACATTCATCTCATTAAGTGTGCACACAGGCCCACACACAAACACACGCCATTCTCAGAGACATTTTGTTATCCTATAGTAAAATGAATTTGTGTGCACTGAGCCACAAGTCGTCTCTCACAGGATTCACTTTATCTTGTGAATGTGGGAGTAGAAGGAGAGAAAGGCAAACAAATGAAAATAAAATGAAAGCATTCGAGCGAAAGAGAGAAATTAATTATCTTGTTTGCCTGTTGATGCAAAACTTTCAATAGTGCCCTATGCTGAGCTCCTGTGCTGAACAAACACAACACACATGCACACACTCACCACACAAAGACTCTCAAACCTCAGTCATCTTGAGTTATATTCCAACCTGGAGGCTCAGCTATGTTCTGTGTGGTGGTTGTGCTTGACTCAGCAGAATGTTCACGACAGTCAACAGTGCCACTCATTGTTTTGTACGGTCGGGTGCATTTTCAGCCTGTCATCACATCACTCCGCTGGACATGACATTTACCTTTGAATGCTTGTGAGTGCAGCAGAAATGTGTTTGCAATGTTAAGCATCGGATTCATGCTTTACCTGTAGAAGTGTTTTCGATGTGAGTGCACTATTCCCGGTTTGCAGTAGAAAGTAGCAGTTGGGGAAAAACAACAACAAAACGCTGATTAATTTATGAAGAATTTATGAGGGAAAAAAAGGTGTACATTGGTACTGCAGTCTTAAAATGCAGGAGATGACTTAAGTACTACCATACTAATGTGAGTAAAAATACATTTTTCATGCAGGCCCTCACCAGATTACACCATGCATCTTGTGCTACTTTCACATGACAGCAAAATAACAATCTTTAATGAATTTTACATTTAATTATCTTCTCTATTAAAAAAGACATGAAATTTATCAAACGGATCACTTTGGATACAAAAGAGCGTAAATGAAGCGATTGACTTGAGAGGAGCAGTTTTTAAAAGATGATACCAGGAGAAGTGATTTGTTTTCAATGCATGGGGTCCCAGTTTATTGGTTGATTTGTATGGATACTTCTGTACCTTGAATGTTTTGGTGCAACCAAGGACAATCAAAAGTTTAGAGCAAAGTTAATTTCATTATACATAAGGTTATTAAAAGTAATCAGTTGTGTTCTGTAGAGAGTTCAAAAGCAACAGTTAATGATCAATTAAAAATAGTTGTTAGGATCCCGGTATATGCAATCAGTCATACTACACTGTGATATGTGTTTTTTGTAAGGGTGTAAAAAAAGCATTCATTTAACTAATTTAATTAAACTATAGGCCGCAGACAGTTATATGCAGGATGTCATTTCAGCTCTCCCTTCAGTTGTAGCTGTTGCCAAAGTGCGTTAATGCAATTTGCTTCTAATATTACTTCACATGAAGGGAAATTGGATGTCTTATGAAATGTAAATTTACTTTAAAATGTGCATTATCTGTTAAATATTTGGGCTATAATACAATAATATTTATAGGACTCTGCTACGTGACTCAATTTTTATCCTCAAACAAGCTGGCCTGGACTCTTTTCTCTCCATTAAATTGTCTGTTGCTGATGTGGCTCTTATTGATGCTCATACCAGCTTTAACTGATACTCCATCCCTCCTTCTTATGGTGCACTCTTCCTGGTCCAGCATCTCCTAGTGCACTGGGTATGCATTACAAAAACTCTGTGAAACCTACAGGTTTGCTCTCATTGCAAGAAATTAGAGGTCAACATGTCATTGTTGTTTGGAGTCTCTCACAGGACTAAATTGATTTTGTAAGAGAGGTTTTGATACAATAACTCATGAAGTGTGTTAAGCTGTTCAGTTAATCTTCCCTCAGGGCCTTCAACAAAAGTGTGCAATTAGTCGGGTTTTAAATCTTTGCATCAAATCATTATTCACCTCGGTCCCTGATGAGTTCTTCTCATTTACTGCAGTTTGATTTTTATCTTTATTTTTTAATGGACAATGTGACTGTTATTGCCCACAATGTGTTTGTCTCTATTAGTGTTTAGACAAGACTCAAGATAGGTTGATAGGGAAGACAAGCTAAGCTCCTCTACACAATAATTCAGTGATCAGGAAAACACACAAACATATAAATTACTGGCTTTAATGAATAGGGAAGAAACAGTGATAGACATTATATACTAACCTGTTATTGACCTTGCTGATTATGGGTTTCAGTATAGCAGTTTTTCAGTTATCAGTATTGAATTTATTCCTGATGGAATATATTAAATAAAACACTGGCTCTGATGCAGCCTCCTCACTGCCTGTAGTCACCACGCTGTGGTCTCTGTGATCTGATTTAGTATAGCATCACCAGTATTAGACTGTCACCTCTGAAGGCTGTCATGCCACAGAGAAAAGCATTTGCAGGCAGTGAGAGAGCAGAGCTGTGTTTCGAAAGCAAGGTAGCACAAATTGACGAATTTGCCATTAACACTGCAAACTTATGATCAATTTCTTTGATGAAAAGCATGTCCGATTTCCCAATTACACTTAAAATGCCAAAAATAATGAATTTTGTGGCAGTGATATTCAGTTAACTGTAATTAAATAAGCGTAAACAGTATAAAAGATGGATGCAGCGTTTGGGTATGGAGAGTGAAATTGACGTGGAAGTGCCTTAAATGTGAATTCCAGTCTGATAGAAGTTTCTGGGAAAATGGACTTCGGACTTGACCTCTGCAAACACTTTCCTGATGAGTTTATAGGCTCAATCATTCATTTCAGGTCAAACTGAATAAAATGTTGGTCATTCTGTATTTCAGTAAGAGAAATTGATACTGACAAGTCATTAGCTAATGAGCATGCAGTTTTGTATTTAAATCCACCCTTCTCTCATCACATCTGACTTCAAAACAACAAGATGGTGAACGCAAATAGGTCAAAGACTTGAAAACAGGGTTTCACAACCAATGGATGGTATCATAGTAGCTGTGTCCATCTTTTATACTGTCTATGTAAAAAACACAGTCTAGTCTCTTTTATCAGCAGTAACTGTATGTGGCACTTCTGTGTGCATACATGAAAAGCCTGAGGAAGGAAGAGCATCAGCAAAGCCCCTCTGACTACAGCACAGAGCAGGCTTCAGTTACAACAAACATGACATTGACTACACCAGTCACAGCATGAAAAGCTGGTCCTTGGGTGGAGGAGGGTTGCAAAGCTGCTTGTAGAGGAACCAGCAAGGGTAGGCAGGCTAAAGCAGCTTAAATAGCATACTCGCTATAAGATTTGCCAGTTGAATCAATAGAACCCTGTCAACTGACACATCAGCTTATAGTGGAGGCAAGCACTGAGACTTTTGACTTTTTTGAACTGTTTGGACTAACAGTTTGTTCAGTTTAATTCATAAAGCATCAACATAAATTAAGTAATTAGTAAAGAAAGATGTTTTTTTGGAGTTTGTTTAGTAAATTTGAACACCAAGATTTCACGAAACTCATTGTAGAGGTTCAGCTTCTCAGAAATGGCATACAGCTCACAGATGTCCCGGTCAAAGAAGTCAGCCACCTGTATCGTACCAATCAAAAGACACACCTTCTCATTTAATGGTTTTTCATTATTTAAAAAACTTAAAAATTGTCTGCATTGTAGTCATCCAAACAATGAAAAAATACATATGGAATTATTTAGTAAACAAGAAAGTGTTAAACAAACCAGAATATGTTTTATATTTTAGATTCTTCAAAGTAGGCGCCTATTTGCTTGGATGACAGTTTTGCACATCTTGGCATTTTCTCAGTCATCTTTATGAGGCAGTCACCTGGAATAGCTTTCAGTTAACAGCTGTGCCTGTCAAGAGTTCATTTCTTGAATTTCTTGCCCTCCTAATGTGTTTGAGACCATCAGTTGTGTTGTGTAGAGGCCGAGTGGGTATACAGTAAATGGTCCTATTTGAGTAATGTTCTAATCCATATTATGGCGAGAACTAGTCAACCAAGTAAAGAAAAATGACCGTCCATCATTACTTTAAGAAATGAAGGTCAGTCAATCCAAATAATTTCAAGAACTTTGAAAGTATCCTCAAATACAGTCGCAAAGACCATCAAACGTTATGATGAAACCGGCTCTCATCAGGACCGCCCCAGGAAAGGAAGACGAAGAGTTTCCTCTGTTGCACAGGATGAGTTCATCAGAGTTACCAGCCTCAGAAACTGCAAATTAACAGCACCCCAGATAAGAGCCCACCTAAATGCTTCACAGAGTTCAAGTAGCACACACATCTCAACATCAACTGTTCAGAGAAGACTGTGTGAATCTGGACTTTATGGTCAAATTGCTGCAAAGAAGCCACTTCTAAGGAAGAACATCAAGAGGAAGAGAATGTCTTGGGCCAAGGAACACAAGGAATGGACATTAGACCAGTGGAAATCTGTCCTTTGGTCTGATGAGTCCAAATTTGAGATCTTTGGTTCCAAACATCATGTCTTTGTAAGACACAGAAAAGGTGAGTGGATGGCTCCTACACACTTAACCAGCATGGCTACCACATCATTCTGCAGCAACATGCCATCCCATCTGGTTTGCGCTTAGTGGGACCATCATTTGTTTATCAACGGGACAATGACCCCAAACAAACCTCTAGGCCAGGGCTATTCAATTAGTGGCCCGGGGGCCACATCCGGCCCGCGGACCCCCTTTGACTGGCCCACCCCTCGACTGACCCAACGTAAGCTGCAAAAACGCAATTAAATCATATTTGCTGTGAGAGTTTTAAAAATTCCCGCCCTTCCTCTTGTACTTGAACGCAGCCTTTATTGTGAATTCTTTTATTTATTTTTATGATTTAGTTCAATTGGTAGCATATTTAGAGTTAAGTCTCAAGAAATAATGTAAGTAGGGGTCTTCGGCCCAGTGGCATCTCAAAATTTTCAAATCTGGCCGAGAAGAAAAAGTAATTGAATAGGCCTGCTCTAGGCTATGTAAGGGCCAGTTGACCAAGAAAGAGGATGATGGAGTGTTGCGTCAGATGACCTGGCCTCCACAATCACCTGATCTAAACCCAGTTGAGATGATTTGAGATGAGTTGGACCGCAGAGTGAAGGCAAAGCAGCCAACAAGTGCTCAGCACCTCTGGGAACTCCTTCAAGACTGTTGGAAAACCATTTCAGGTGATTACCTCATGAAGCTGATTTAGAGAATGCCAAGAGTGTGCAACGCTGTAATCAAAGCAAAATGTGCCTACCATGAAGAATCTAAAATCTAAAACACATTTTGGTTTATATTTGAAGTTTACTACATGATTCCTTATGTGTTCCTTCATAGTCTGGGTGACTTCAATATCAATTTACAATGTTACCTTTACCTTGTTTTTCCCTAACAATGCAATACTCTTTGCTATTTTTGCTTTTACATGACTAACATGAGGCTTCCAGCGGATTTTATGATCCAAAATCACACCCAGGAATTTGTACTCATGCATCCTTTATACATAAATTGTTTGCCGTCACTTGTACTTCATCAGTTAGGTATTGTTTTCCAAACCACATATTTTTTGTTTTACTCAAATATAATGACAATTTATTGATATTAACAAATTGTCATCAAATTTGAGTACATGTTACTCATATGTTTGAAATAAAGATTTGATTGATTCACTGATTGATTGATTGGGGGAAAATGAAAAGATAAAAACATTGACTGAGAAGGTGTAGTCCAAAATTTTGACTGGTCCTAAAAAAAAAAAAAAAAATTTCAATTCGCCCTGCGGGGCAGTTTTTGTCTTCTAAGCTCAGGTCTCTTACCAGAGACCTGGGAGCTTGAGTGTGTATCTTAGCTGTTCCTAGGACTGCACTCTTCTGGACAGAGATCTCAGATGTTGTTCCTGCAGTCTGCTGAAGCCATTCTCCCAGAGTGGGTCACTTCCCCAAGTGTTCCAATTACCACTGGGACCACTGTTACCTTCACCTTCCACATCCTTTCTAACTTCTCTGAGGCATTTATTGAGCTTCTCATGTTCTTTCGTCTTGATGTTGCCATCCCTTGGTATTGCAACGTCTATCACTACGGCTTTCTTCCTTTGTTTGTCCACCACTACAATGTCCGGTTGGTTAGCCATCACAGGTTTGTCCGTCTGTATCTGGAAGTCCCACGGGATCTTAGCTCTGTTATTCTCAACCATGCTTAGGGGCGTATCCCATTTTGACCTCAGGACTTCCAGGTCATACTCAGCACAAATGTTCCTGTATACTATGCCAGCTCCTTGGTTATGGTGTTCCATGTATGCCTTGCCTGCTAGCGTCTTGCACCCTGCTGTTATGTGCTGGAGTGTCTCAGGGGCATCTCAGCACAGACTGCGCCCAGGGTCTTGTCTTGTGTGGTAGACCCCAGCCTCTATCGAACTTGTTCTTAGAGCTTGTTCCTGTGCTGTGCATGATTAGTGCCTCTGTGCTGTCTGTCAGTCCAGCTTTGTCCAACCATTGGTAGGATTTTTTGATATCAGCCACTACTTCTATCTGGCAGTGGTACATGCCATGCAGAGGCCTGTTCTTCCCTGATGGTTCTTGTTCTTTCTCCTCTTCTTTCTCGGGTTTCTGCTGCCTGAGGTACTCATTAAGCACATGATCCTTTGTGGCCATCTTCCTGATGTACTCGTGGATCTTTGTTGTTTCATGTAGGATAGTGGCTCTTAGGGCTGGGCGATATGGACCAAAAGTAATATCTAGATATTTTTTAGCTGAATGGCAATATACGATATGATATTTTTCTATGGATCTGCCGGCTGCATCCTCGAAAAAGACCCACTTCCGCTATTATGCACATTAATAAGTGTTCTGAGTTAATTAGCTGGTTAGAGTGTGGCACTGGGTATCTTCAATATTGAACCTTTTCACAATATTCAAATTTTCTAAGATACTGAATTTGGGGTTTTCATTAGTTGTCAGTTATAATCATCAAAATTAAAAGAAACAAACATTTGAAATTTATCAGTGTGTGTGTAATGAATGAATATAATATACAAGTTTGACTTTTTGAATGGAATTACTGAAATAAATCAACTTGTAAATAAATCATGATATTCTAATTTTATGACCAGCACCTGTATATAATGAGTGAGTGTGTACAAACTTTTGACTGGTACTATAGATAGATAGATAGATAGAGGAGCCCTCTCCAGGACAACCTAACCTGTTTTGATGTCCTTGAGATCCTGACAGTTTGTTTTTTAAGTGAACCCCTGAGTAGTTTTCTGCCTGTACAGCACAGCACTCAGCTCTAATTTCTGCCCTACATTCATGGACAGCCACCCACC
The DNA here is from genome assembly GCF_007364275.1 of Archocentrus centrarchus. Classification (NCBI taxonomy): domain Eukaryota; kingdom Metazoa; phylum Chordata; class Actinopteri; order Cichliformes; family Cichlidae; genus Archocentrus; species Archocentrus centrarchus. The sequence continues at coordinate 11,117,222 of NC_044346.1, read as the reverse complement.
TTCTCAGTTTCTGAGGTCCAATTTGTACCAATTTATGATAAAAATGTTTTGGACAAAACAGGGTTTGACTTGTCTTGCACAGTGAAACCACAAACACTTATGTGGCCAGTGTAACCTTGGTATTATAACGGTAATCTGTAATCGTTTTCCTTAATAATATGATAGTGTTGTGTAAAAGCCAGTGTGTGGGTTTTGCTCCAATAATCCACTGTTCTAAATGTCATTCCACGGCTCTAGGCAAACATTATGCTGATTACAGCAACCATCATTTGTGAACAGCTCCTCATGCCCAGCAGAGACACCTTGAATATTGTTTACTTGTGTGTGTGTTTGTTTTTTGGTTTGCAATTTACTTTTCAGGTATAGTTCTTGGCAAAATGTACTTGATTGTGTGTTGCTTGTCTGTTAACTTGCGATGCATGCACATGACGAGCAGTGTGCTCAAAGCTAAATAAGAACCAGTCCATTTACCATTGAGATCCCTTCTGACACTTTGCTGGTTTACACCTACTTTTGGGTACACAGAGGTAGGTATGTGTCATCTACTTGAGTTTCAGAACCAGCTTAGACAAAGCAGTTAATTCTCTGAGGTCTGATGCTTAATTCATGCTGCTGCGGTTGTTTCAGTATGCAGAGGTATTTGGTTATGGTGCACCTATTGAGAGGGGATTTCAGCTAACATGCTCTCGTGCAGTCCTCCAAAATCCCACCTATATGTTACTTGATGTGGATGATACTATGTGTCTGTCGAATGCTGATTGGTTTACAAGTGGGCTGGAACAGGGAAGGGAGTGATAGTGGAGATCATCAGAAATGGGAGAAGTGTGAAATATTATCAATGGTATAAAAAAAAAAACTAAAAATACACATATACCACATTTTTCACACTGCCCCATCTGACCACAGATGCTCTCTGCAGGTAGGTGTACAGTTCATAAATGCTAATGGCTGGCTTTCTTGTTGGTTACCACCACTGAACCGTAGTTTCCTCATAAGTCATCATAGGTGTTAACCCTAACCCTATATTTAGGACAAAGATAAAACAGACCTTTTTGGTTAAAATCTGCAAGTTAGGAGGATTATTATTTTTTATTATTATTTGTTGTTCCATTATTGCCAAGACAGTGTAATCAAAACAAATAAAACTAGACATTCTAATTCTAGGGTTGGGGTTGACACATATGACAACTTCTGAGTGTTAACCACTGCTGCACATTAATAAAATATGAATAATTATTTAGTTTCATTATTTTTGGTGCTGGCTAAGTAGGTTAGTGACAGTTAATAGTCTAGTTGACTAATAGGGCACATCTCTGTCCTCCACACATCGTTTTCTTCTTTCTGTTTTCACCTAATGGCCGTCCTGTTCGTGGCTGCTCTAAATCAAATTAGCTGGAATCATGGATGTATTATGCTTGTATAATGAAACAGCTGGTCCTTTTTGTCTTTTCACACAAGCACAAATTCACACTCACACAAGAAGCAGACATTAGACACAAACCTATATTATCATAAATGAATAGTGAGTGAGAAGGAGGAAGGCTGGATACATTTTGTTTGTCATATTTTCTGTTCATTTGCATTTGTTTGGATTCTTATATTTTCCTGTAGCACAGACTCAATGAAAGGAGAAACATACTGAGCTAATGTATCCCAAAAATGAATATAACTCATGTATAAACCAGCTGTGAGCAGGAGCAGATTACTGGGGCTATCAAAGCTATACAGACACATAAACACAGGTATATAGCACAGCCTACACACATAGGGGTTTAAGAGGACTGTATATAGGTGCACTTGAAAGAAGAAAAACTGTTTAATTTCTTTAGTTTTTCAATTTTATGCTTCACAATTCTGCTGAAACAGTGCATTGTGTTGCACACATGCTTTTAAAGGTAAACACACATACACACAAAACTAACTGAACACAACACCCACTAACCAAAAACAGGTTTATGTGCTGACCAAGCAAAATGCAAGTTTAGTGGTCAGTGATTTTTCTCCTGTTAGCACAATAGAAACTACATTAATTTTTCTGTCAGGAACAAATGCACATATCTGTCTAAAATGTGGTGACACGCGCGAGAAAGAGGCTCAGTGTGTTCCAGAGCATTTGTGGTTTACACTTCCAGTAGTTTCCAAATTTTAAGGACTTTTGAATAGCTCTTTTCATTTTCCCTCTCTCTCACTCCTGCTGTTCCTCATGCCCTCTCACCATTTCTGGACTGACTGTGTCTTTCCATATTGTCAACCCCCCCAACCCTGTGGTCTCATATTACTTTCAGTTTGCAGAAACTTGCATTTTTTTAAAAAAAAATTCTCTCACTCCCTTCTTTTGTCCTGTCACTTGCCTCCCCCATCCCATCTCCTGTCCCCATTTCCTCCTTTTTAATCTTCCTTCTTGATGTCCTTTCTGTCTGGCTCCATACAAGGGAAAGTGGGTGGCAGCCCATCCCGGAGGGGAGATCCACTAACTGCACCCTTTGGCACCAGCTGTCTGTGTGAGGCCCAATGTATGTGCACTCTTGCGTGGCTTCGGGTGACGTCTTTTTTTCCTCTTGTGTGTGTTTGAGAGAAAAAACCAACAAGTGAGTCACAAGAGAGGGTGGTTGGTGAATGTGGTCGGTAACTCTATCTTGGACGACATGCAGCTAAAAGCATTAGGTTATAACAACTGCCAGGCCTGGCAGCATTTGACAGGGTTTTGGGCAAGGGTAGAAGGACAAATGGGGTGTGGTGCTTTACAGCTGTGTGTGTGTGTGTGTGTGTGTGTGTGTGTGTGTGTGTGTGTGTGTGTGTGTGTATTTGTAGCCCATTCTATCAGCACCAGGCCCTGTGTGAGCACTTAGTGATTATGGTAGCCCAGAGTTGTTAATTTGTGTAATCAGTGTTTAATTGGCATTGAGGAAAACACATTAATCAGACCAGAATAAGTCTCCGTTTTCTTTGCGCTTTTCATTAGTCTGCTTCAATCCACCAATCACAAGCAGCCTGGGAGCCTGGCACTCTGGGTTATAATCACAGATCTCACACCATGTGGTCAGAATGCCATTTTTTTTTTTTGTGCATAAATTCTGCATGTTATTTCCTCACTTATCAATAATTTGATGAGTGAATTATTGGTGAAACACTTGTGCTCTGTGTTTATATTAGCGTGAAGGTAGTGTGCCTAAAGTATGAAACTCTCGAAGCTGTAAGCTGTCCAGTGTATGAGAGCGTGTGCTCACATGAGTGGCTTTTATCTTTTGCTGGTCACTCTTGTGTAGATGTTTGCTGTAACTCTTCTTTTGTGCAGATATGGGTTGCATCAATAGACCTATTTGATCCTCTGCAGAGAGCACACACACACACACACACACACACACACACACACACACACACACACACACACACACACACACTCAAAAAGCAGGATATCTAAACCTTAAACCTACAGCAGCAGGACCGATGACATATTAGATTTCTATGAGCTGCTATAAGCCTTGTCCTAACTTTTCTCAGCCTGGAACTTCTATTCTCTTGCAGGCCCACAAACAATAGTCTCAAATGTTGATTTTCATCCAACGATCCAGATACAAAAGTACATTACACTTAATATTATATGGTTAACATTCTAAGAAGAGTGCTTTGTGAATTAATTGGCTAAAATACTAAATATTTCCTAATCACTGCTCCATTCAGGCATGGATATCCATCCATCCATTGACTTCTGCTTATCCAGTTCAGGGTTGCGGGGGGACTGGAGCCTATCATGGACAGGTCAGCAGTCTGTCGCAGGGCTAACACAAAGAGACAGACAATCATTCACACTCACATTCACACCTGCGGGCAATTTGGAATTTGGCATGCATATATTTAATGTAATTTAATTTTACATGGTTTCAATATTTGTGTGCATCTGCCCAAAATTTTTTATTGTTCCTGAGGACAGGGGTTGAGCATTTTGCTTTTGAATGGTTGCTATTTGAGCATTATTTGAAAAGCGTGTCTCACCCCAGACTGCTCACAAAGGACTGTAAATAGTTGTGGCAGACTTGTGACATGCTACCTTTAGGTGGCGGAGTTTGCACTGGATTACAGACGTCACCAGAATCGATACTTTTGATACCAAAATTCTGAAAATACAGTGATCTTCTTCTTTCGGCTGCTCCCTTCAGCCGTCGACAGTGGATTGTCTTCTTTCATCTCGCCCTATCCCTATCATTGTTAGCATTTTCCTCTGTCACACCAACCCTCTGCATGTCCTCCTTTACGACATCCATGAATCTTCTCTGTGGTCTTCTTCTTTTCCTTTTGCCTGGCAGCTCCATATTCAACACCCTTTGGCCATTATATCCACTATCCCTTTTCTGCACGTCCAAACCATCTCAGCCTCGCCTCTCTACTTTTTTTAAATACCGTAGGTAGTGTAGGCAGCAATTCTTCCAGGAACTGAAAGGGGCAGCATAGGCCTTGAAGTGTTTTAGTCTATCTATACATGCTGAAGAAGACAAAGATGACAAAGGACGCTCACAAGCACAGGAAAAACTACATATGGAAAATGGCGACTACTGTAGCCTCCTGAACTTGTTGTGAACAGTTGTGTATGGCATTCCTTTGTTCCAAAACCTAAAATGTGTGCAATGCCTAACATTATTTAAATGCTTAAGCTAACAATGTAAGTAATGTTATACTGCGGAGTAATGTTGGTAGGCTGTCGTGTCAACAAAATATGATGTTAACATTTTAAATAAAAGGACTGTCATCACGTCATAAAGGGGCTTATGTTTTAGTATATGGGATAATCATTTTGTTTTGTATCAAATTGTGTAATTCTACCAGTCCTGGTACCAATTACAAAATTTCTGGTATTGTGACATCCCTACATTGGACCTTGTTTTCAGCGACTGTACTCGTCTTTGGCTTTGAATATTTCTCTTGTTTGTTCTGTAGCAACTAATCTCATTGTGTGTCACTCATTTTATATCACGGTGGTAGTTATCAGGGCGTTTTTCCTTTGATTTTTGTTGTTTAAATAATGCCCCTAGGTGCATTATGGCCACCTTCTGGCAGTAGAAGTGACTTACATCCTTGAAGGTGCTGATAAAACAAAGAAACAAAAGGAAAAAAAAACGGGAAAATATATATTTTATACAAAAAAAAAAAATTCAAAACATTTCAGCTGTTTGTATATTAAGGGTCACTTCTGTCTCAGTTGCTATTCGTCTGAACAAAAAGTTACAATACTTTATTTGAGATGCAATACATACTTCTGAATACTGTACAATACAGTAGTTGTTTTATTTGAAATGCAACATTAACATGTGCGATTTGCTGTTGAACAAATGCAGCTTAACCTTTTATAAAGCAGAGAACAAGCATCTAGGTATTACAGAAAGATACACACTGGATACATAAGCCAAATTAGTACTTAGTAGGAATCTTGGTAAACACAATGAACTGCTTAAATGGTGCTCTCGCTCCAAATGTGTTGCTAGAGTTTACACTTTAAGCAGATGTTCATCCTTGAAACTGTCTTTTCTTTAAAACTTTTAATTGGTTTGTGTTGATGTTGTGGTTAATTGTTGTTGAGCGCACTTACTGGATGCACCCCGGGCCCCTACCCTGCCCACCCACTTTTATTGACCACTACAGTCTTTCTGCAGCTTGTCAAAAATGAGAAAACAGCTCTGCCATCCTCAAATTGATTAGGAGGAGACAATGGTAAGATTAAGAGAAGACTGTCATAAGTGTGCCATTTCTGCTCTAATACTGTAAATCCCCCCCCTTTGCCCACTCAACAGCAACCCACAGACAAAAACACAAACTAGGCCAGCAGGATCAGTGGGGAGTATTTGCTAAGAGTCCTTATTTGCTAAAATTTTAGATTGGACATATAAGCTTTGGCAGGTCTTATTGTTAAGTCGTATTGTTAAGCAGGGCAAGCTGTGAGTGGAAAAAAAAAAAAAAAAAGAGAAAATTCAGCAGCCAGTTTCACAGTTTGCACAGTTTTGAGTGAGCCGTGCAAGAGGAAATAATTTGGGTTCTCAGCAATGCAGCTTAATGTTTCTGATGATGGAGATATCATAATAGCACAATGTTCTCTCTTGATGCTTATAATTAAACCTGAGATTGGATTGTCTGCTCTCATACAAGACAGTGTAGCAAAACCACTGTGAAACTTTGAAAGGAGATAAATAAGGTTGCGTGTGGGGCTGGAAAAATTGCGTTTTAATGTACCTCTAGAGGGGCTGTGAGTCAGGTAGGGTTCTTTCTGCTGGACAATAAATGCACAATAGGACAATGGCTAATCCACACAGGTGTTAGAAATTGTATCTGACAGGTGAGTCTGAAGACATGCAGCATAACCACCAATATGAAGAGCTTTGCTTTGTGTTTGATCCTGGTTTGTTTGTTCAGCGGATCAGTATGACATGGTCTGCTGACTGATACGTGATTAGACTGTAGCTAAGGAGGGCAAAGCAGCATCTGGTTAGTTTGATATATCTCAGGACTGAATGATTTCTTTGATGTCTGACACTCCCAAAACTGGTTTTCTGATTTTTAGTACTCACTAATCATGTAATAGCCTTAAATCATGAAGAGAGTTATCTGGTGAAATAGAAAGCAGCTCTGATCTGTTGGTGAGTAAACAGGGTTTGCAAGGATTTTTGTTGAAGTGTGGATTTTATACTTACGGATGATAGTAAATCTCACTTTCCGCACACTACAAAAGCACCTCAGAGCTGCACTTTCTCATTACCGGAGCAATGCCACTGTGATCGCCACATCTTCATTTTTTTTCCTTCCGTATGCTTGGAATCATGCAGCACTTTGGTTCTTACATGCTGCCTTGGTATTGAAGATCAGAGTTGAGAACTCATAGTTTTCTGTGACATGAATGACACAGAGACCGGGAGGTTAAAAGGCCGTTCTAAGTGCAGCACAGGCCTGTCAAGTCTCCCACTCTGTTTTGTGCCACAAATATCCTTTTGAAAGAAGAATAAGCAAAGAATAGTAAACTGTACATTTTTGAGCACTTGTGATCTGTGTACAGCATTTGCTGCAGTATTTCATGGGTTTCTGCACAGGGGGGGGAAACCCATTATTTCCAATGTCAGCTGAAATGACCCACCACTGACAACCTGGGTTGCTGTGGAGAAAGAGGGATTGGTGCGATTTGTGCTCTGCAGTTGTATGGCAGGGTTAGAAGTGTGCTCGCATGAGGTGCTTTCCAACAGCTGTGAACAAGCAGAGTGGCTAGTCTTTAGTGCGCCCGACTGGAATCGTGGGCATTTTGGCTAAACATACCTGGTAAAAATAACAGGCAGACAGCGGGGAGAAAGCCCGGTTTTCCTCTCCAGGTGGGGGTTCCTAGATTTACTACAGCTAATTACAGTACCTTGTTTTACTTTACAGAATTGCAGAATATTGTGTTCCTCTCATACCACTCGTTATGGCACTGACTCAGATGATTAGTTGAGCTTTAACTATCTTTAATTTAGTCTGGATTTGTGTGTATCCATGTGTGCATTTTGGCCTGCTTGTTAGCACAGTGCAAGAACCAGAGAGCACTTTTTAATTACAGCTCTCAGATAATTTAGAGAGGAGGGGAAAGAGTGCAGGAGGGAGAAAGAAAGCTGTGGAGGAGGGTTAGTTTAATCTCACAGTTCGTTTCACTCATTGCTTTTGGTTTTATACTTCCTTTTAAAGACATAAATCACTGATCATCCTAGAGAAAGGCTGAGAGAGTGTGTGTTAGATTAACGGCAGTGGTTATATAATCATATAATCAGATTATAAGTACATTAACCATAGTTTTTTTCCATGATAAAGAGGGAGAAGCAGGAAGAAGTAGATGGGGGCCTTGCAGCTGACCGACTGTAAATATGCTTAAACAAGTTAGGCCATGGTAGCATGTTTGTTTCTGTTTGTGTATGAATGTGTGATTACGCCCCAAGTGAACAAATATTTATGTTTATTTTTTAACTACATCTCAGTGACTTTGCAGTGTTTACCAGCTGCTCGCAGTTGGGGTATCTATAAAGAATTAATTCATTTTGGCCCATTTATGTCGGACTGTATAATCTTAATATTACTCTGCTGTCTCTCTCTGGGTGCGTGTGGATATGTGTGTTTGTGTTTGTGTGTCTCTGCATAATTAGTGATACATCAAGTGTTTACAGGAAAAAAAGGAAACAGTTGATCATTTCTTCTTGCTGCAATTTAAAAGAAGTCTCACAGGAAAGTGTGAAACGAGAAGCAGCAGAAGACAGGAAAGAATATCGAATGAAACTTTGCAGTGTTTTTTTTTTTTTCCCGTCAAAAAGGAATAATACATGGAGAGCTTTGTGTTTCCTGCATAGCCATTAATTTCCTAATAGGAAGGCTATTATTTCTTGAGATGTTTATTCCAGATTTTCGTGAGAGATGGATTGAATAAACCCTCGGACTGCACTTTCTATTTGACCTCTTCCATCTTACCATATGGAAAATTGTATACCACAACATGTTTTAAGGAGAAAGAAGGAAGTAGAAAGTTGGTTTCATTTAAAACTTTTCCCTATTTTCACACAAGAGCAAGTGGATGATAGAAGAGTCAAGAGATCTAAAAGCAGAGGGAGAACGCTGCTTTGTGTTGCAATCCAGTGTAGGCAGCAGGACTTTATAAATAGACATGGATATGCATCATTCACTTCAGGCTGTATTCTGGTCTTTTCATGTACGTATGGTTTGTGGGTAGAATTTTGATTGTTATAGAAAGGGTCTATTCTGAGGTTTGGCTTGTGAGGGTGTATGTATTGGGAGAGGGGAATATCTATGAGAGTGCATGTATTCACACCTTGGCCACAAACAGGAGTGTTAAAACCTCTCTGGCAGTGTGTGCAGACAGCATTTGCACCCCACTCCCTTCCATCCACTCACTCCATCCTACAGGACGTGTTCTGAGACATTTACACCCTGACATCCCATCCACCTCCAACCCCCTGACGACGCCTGTTTTCCCCACCCTTTCCTCTGTTCTCTCATTTTCCAACATGCTTTTAGACGCCTCACATACTCCCACCTCATCCACCACCCTCTGTTTCCTCTTCTTTCGCCCCCTCTGCTGTCAGTCCCTCCTTCCCTCCTGGGTTCAGGTGTGTCTAATCAATGTCTAAGCTGTTTAATCCCCTCTAGAATGCTGCGCTGCTGTTAGTGTGTCTGAGAGCGTCAACGTATGCGTGTCTGCTTGATTGTGGTGTCCTTGTAGTTAGTACAGACACAGAATAAAAATAAGGGAAGTCAAGGTAAGAAATGCAGAGTACAAGTGCCATAACCTCAACAAAGAACTGTTGTGAATGCATTTGCGTGCATGGCGATTAATTTGCCTGCAGGTGGCCTAAGAAAAGAGAAAAATGTATTCCTGCAGGAGTGTGAAGTTATTGCTTGGATTATTATTTTATATAATTTTAACGATATGATGGCCAGTTCAAACATAATTTTCCTACATTTTCTGAATTTGATTTAACAACATTTTAAAAGAGAATTAAGACGTTATGTCTAAATTCAGTAATAGAGTCAAGTTTCCCTCAAAGCCTTGCTGAGTATGGCACACATACAGTAGGTGAGGCTCCACCCCCCCCTACAGTGAGGTATTTTCAATATTTCAATGTTTCAATGTTTCAATGTTTCAGTGTTTACAGTTTTCTGTTTTCCACCAATAGAGTTTACTCTTGGTGGACACAAAGTGTTTCCCCAAAAACACATTTGTGGTGGTCTGACACATTAACAGCACTGACCAACACAAATTGTTTTTCTGTTGTTTACTATTTAAAATCAGTAAAAGCTTCTTTAGGTGCAGTGCTGCATACATCACAATCAGTCTCTCTCGTACAGTCACACACAATATGAAAATGGACATAACTGTAAATGGCTTATCATTTCTGTGCACGCTGTCTCTATCAAAACATGCAGGAGGAAGGATTGTTGACTTTTTCCAGCAGAGATAATGGTTAGCTGAATTCCTGAACAATGAATCTGACGTTTACACAAATTGAATCGCATACTTGCCCAATGGTGCATTTAAATCTGATTATTATAATTTGCTCCAGCTTTAGGTACCAAATACAGAGCACATAAGGCAGGTATAAACAACACAAAGCAGGCTTTAATTGGAGCAGGTGAAAACTTATGAGAAAAATAAAGTCACAATATTTTAAACAAGGACACTCAAACACAAAGTCAAGCACAAAGAACAAAGGCTAAGAAGCAAAAGGAGAAACACTTTAAAAGAACAGTTAAACATTCTGACAAACCAGAGGAAGATTATTTATACTCTCAGGGACACAGGTGGAAACAGTTAGGGCACTCAAAAGGCAGGAAGACAGAGATAGGAAGTAAAACTACAGGAGATGCACAAGGAAAACCGATTACCCAAATAATGCAGGGTGAGACTACAACTGAGAAGGAAGAGAAGAGCAGAGGACGACAGACACAGGGGGAAAAGTAGTTCAATACGGAGAGCTCATTGGGAGGAATTGAACATGAATTATTGATATACAGAATTTAATTAAGCTGTTTGGCAATTAGTCTTCGATGGCCCATCATGGCAGAATGGAATCCCAGTGGCATGAATCAGGGCAGGACCCCTGGCGGTGGTGAAGATGAAGACGGAGTCTTGGATGGAGCACTGAGTGACTTGGCTAAGGTGGAGTTGGGGAGGAGGTGGGTTGCATGAATGAATCTGCAAGCAGTGAGATTTAAAGTACGCAGAGTGGAGGCTGATTGGCCTGAAGAAGGCGAGCAGAAAGATGATTGGGCTAGAACAATGATGAGAACTTTGACAGCATGGGAAAATGGAAGTGACGTGAAGAATAAACTCGTAGCTGAACACCTGGGAAAGCAGATGAGTGATTACAGATCTTCCTCATTGAACTTACTCATAAGCTTCATTAAACTAAGAGGCACAAGTAAGGATATTAATAAACCCAACACCATGACAGATAAGTTACTGTAACATTCTTAATGCTGTCAGTATGAGAGACACAACTCTGTGAATAAGTTATTAACTGCAAGCATGTAATGAGGCGGTAGTAAGGAAACCAGCATAATTATGCGTTGTTTTATGCAGAGCCTGTGGACAGCTTTGCAGACCATCATCTGTGTTGAGGCTGTGTACTGTCACCGGGCAGCAGTGTCAAATATGAGGAACATGTATTCATGGTCCTTCAGCCTGCTGTGGAGAAGGTTCAAGTCATGACACACAAAGAGCTTCTTTGTGGTGAAGTGAAACTGGGTGTGTCCACTCAGTTTGTGCTTCTTTTTTGATCTTTAATTGTTTTCACCCAATCCTGGTGAACTCTCTTGGCTCTCCCTCTTGGCTCCCTTTCCTGCTCAGGTGAGGTTTTCATTCATCACCGTCATGCTACCATGAATTCTGCTTAAGGAGCTTAAGCTAACATTCATGCATAGCTGTCTGTACATAGCAGCTATTCTTACAAATGAAGCTTATGTGTAAATTCAGTTAGGAAGATCTGTAATTGTTAACCTGTCTATTCTTTACATCACTTCCTCTTTCCCATGCTGTCACTCAATACTGACATCATTACTCTGGTCAAGTCATTTTCTTGCTTGATTTCTGCGAACCAATCAGCTTCTGTTCTGTGTGCTTTAAATCTCACCCTGGTCACTTAGAGCCCCCTCCAAGCCCAAATCTTCATCTTCACTGCCACCAGCGGCTCTACTCTGAGCTCCTCTCGAATGATTGCACTCTTCACCGTATCTCTAAGGAAGAGGCCAGCCATCCTTCAGAGAAAGCTCATTTCCACAGCTTGTATCCTCGATTTTGTTCTTTCGGTCACTACCCAAAGCTCACGACTGTAAGTGAGGGTAGGGATGTAGTATCGAGTGATTACAATGACCCTCATGAGAGGAAGATCAAGGGAACAGTTTACCCTGCCTGGGATAGGGTTACCAACCTGGAGCCAGGTCTGGGGAGGGCGCTCAAGGGAGAGCGCCTGGTGGCTGTGCCTTAGCTCCTGGGGCCCAGCCAGGCGAGGAGACATTGTCCCACCCTTCTGTAGGCCCACCACCCACAGGAGGCGCTGTAGGGCTCTGATGCAGTGGGTGTTGGGCAAAGGCCCCGGCAGACCAGTGCTCAGCTATCGAGGCTGGCTGTTGAACTATGATGTGAATATTCATTTTATGGCTCATGTTTGTCTGTAAGTGAGAATATCTTCACACTACCCCAAAATTCATCCAAATGTAAAATTCCTATATTGGATCAACACAGAGTGTCTTCAGCGAAATCAATTAAGTGGCCGCTTAAAGGTGGAAAGGCTTTCCAAGGTCTGTGAAGCAGTAGGTTAAGTCTGTGTGAGGCTCCAGGGTTTTGTAGTTCTAACAGTTAGATTTGTAGTCTCTTAAGCAAAGTCACTGATGACATCATCCAGTGTCTCAACATCCACTTTATATGGATCCAAATGCTTTTTACTGATTTATTAATCTCTCTCTTACTTCTTCTCTCTGTGTGTGTGTGTGTGTGTGTGTGTGTGTGTGTGTGTGTGTGTGTGTGAGTGAGTGAGTGTGTGCGTGCCAAAGGCCCAGGGCAGAGTACAAGCTCATATGTGCTTAACTCTGGTCTCAGTTCAACTCTACCGGATTAGCTCCTGTCCTGTCCTCTCATCACCCCTTCCCCCTCCTTCTCTTCCATCCCAACACTTTCTCTTAGCTGGGGCCACATCTGTTTCTGTTGCTATTCGTATGTATTTATTCACACTCGCTGCAGCAAACAGATTTTTCTCTCTTCCTTTCCACCAGTGTTTCTTCTCTCTTCCTTTCCCCCTCTCTCTTGCTTTCTGTCTCTCTCTCTCTGACATATGGCAGTGTGATATCCACAGCCGCAAGGCTCTAATTTATTTAGCTAACGATTTACACCACCTCCCTGAATACAGAATGAAGGTCTAGTCTCTCTCTTTCCTCCTCTCTCTCTCTCCGTCTGTCCCCTTCTGTCTAGAGCTGTCTCCCTGCCTCACCTGTTGTTCCACACATGTAAACGAGCACACATACACACACACGCACGCCGAACAGGCGCACACTCTCTTGTTTAATCCAATTAAGCAAGCCCATGTTTCTCAGGCAGGTTGTAAATACTGAGACTGTATTAGTGGGATGAAATTTGAAGTTTCTTTCTGCGAGTGTGTTGGAGTCTTCACATACTGATGCTGAGTGAAAATGTTTGTATCCGTACAGGCATGTATGTATAATTTGGTCAGCTGTGTGTGTCAGATGTTAATTGCTACAGGAGTTTGTGCCGGTTGCATGACTCGACTAATGAATCCAACATGATATCAGACTACAGGACTCTCCTACGAAGCCTGTTTGTTTGTTCTAGTTATGTGCTGAGCTGTGTGTATGTGTATTAATAAGATCCTGTGCAGTATTTCAAGCTAATACAGGAGGATCAGACCAGATTTGGGCTTTTGTCTTTTTGCTTGACTGCTTTCGTCACAATCTGGCTTTCCTTCCCACTGTGTCTCTCACATTCACACCTTCGCACACGCACTTGCTCACAGTTTCTTTCACCGGCTTTCAATTTAATCCCTAAATTAACATATTGGTACACACCAGAGATGCACACATTGCTTTCATTAGAACCAGGCTAATTTCTAAGTCCTCCTCTCTGGTCATTGGATGTGCTTTCTAAATTGTTTAGAAAGGATGAAGGAAGAGTTCAGAGGGAGGTTTAGAATTTGTCATGAGGAACTGGCTGTATCTGCTCGTGGCTGTAGGAACAGAGCCAAAGGTGGGCCAGCTGGTATACATTTAAAGGGTCAGGAATTAGTTGTTAGTGTCACGTTAAATCATATCACGTAATGGACCGCAAGTTCCATTAGTAGCTAGATTACTGATGATGCTCTTCTGGGAGCTTTTTATGCCTTATTGGAGTCTGTATTTCTATGAAAGTGTAAATGAGTGTATTGTAAGAAGTAAGGGACTTTCTCTCTTATTTTGTGTGTGTGTGTGTGTGTGTGTGTGTGTGTGTGTGTGTGTGTGTGTGTGTGTGTGTGTGTGTTCATCTAAGTAGGCCAGCGTAGCAGTTTAGTTTGGGTCTAGCTCCTAAGAGGCGGCTTAATAAATTGCTTTTTCTCTGCATCAAATCAGTGGAGAGGTATGTGATTGGGAGCTATTTCTTGACTGTGTGTGCGATGGATTGTGTGGGGTGTGCGTGTATGTTCATGTCTGCGTGTGTTGTTTTTGTCAGGTGCTGAATTGAATTGTATTCAGCCTGTTTTTATTCCCTAGGCTTCTTTAAAAAAAAAAAAAAAAAAAGCTGCTTCAGAAGGAAGGCAGGTGTATATAAAGCTTTTCTTTACAAGGCAAGTGCTGAGGTAGAGCTTCTCTCTCTTTCTTCTCTATGAACACCTGTATAGTGGCAAAAAGCGTAATGTTTGCACTTGTATGTCTTCTTGCATTATTTGTTTCAGTTTTACCTTATTCTCATGCCTTTAAGGGACACTTTATACAGGCCTTTGTTGTTTAGAGGGATTAAAACAATGTATCTGGGTTTGTGTTTATTTCAGAGAAGGTCTAACTAAAGCCAGACACAGACAGGGTAATTAGCTAAGTGTTGTATCTACTCCAGGTCCACCCTGCAATCATTTTAATTTGTTTATTCAAACCGTGCAGCATTTGTTTGTTCTTTACCAAGGAGTCCAGTACACTTTGGGTGAAATTGAGTGTGTGTGTCCGTGTGTGCGTGCGTGTGTGTGTTTAGCAGATATGTTTATTTACATCTCTAGGCATATTTCTACTGTGCATTCCAATGTGTGTGTGTTATGTCTACGTGTGTGTATTTGTGTGCAAGTGCATATGCATTTATCTGCATATCCAAGCTGTAGAGTTCATTAGCTGTAACACTGTACTTTATGGCTCTCTCTCCGGTTGTGGACGGTTTTATTGGAGGACTAATTGGCAGTATAGATAGTGGCGTGTGAGTGTGTGTATTTTAAAGTCAAGGAGTTTCATGGTATCAACCCATGTAAGAGACCGACACTTACATTCCAATATCCATTGTTATCAGCAAGTTTTACAGCTTTTTATGGTCATTGTTAGCGTATGTGTGCACATAAGCCCTCTTGAGAGTGCTTTTGTATGCATGTGGATTTGTGAGTGAGCAAGGATGTGTGCATGCAAGTCAGAATGTGAGCCAAGCTGTAGCAGATGCAGATCAATGCGTCTATTAGCAGTTATATTGATCTAGAGCTCTGTTAATCCTACTAAACGCTGATCAAAAAGTCCTCTGATACATTATGAGCCCATAACCCCTGCCCCCCTATCCTTTTACTATTTCCATCATTCTTCTTACGATTTCTCTGAAGTGGGGCAGGGGAAATGTGAATCTCGAACCTTCTTACATAAGTGGTATGATATTACTGCGGGCAGCTGAAATATTAGATCAGTACAATAGGTTTTCCAATGATGCAGTGATGCAGGGCATTCATTTCAATTTATGTCAGGCGAGGCTTGTTGCAGTGTTGACTCAAAAGTTATTTAAGTTAGTTTGAGTTACAGCGGCTACTGAAGTGTACAGTTTTTGGTGTTCTCCCTGGAAAAGGGTTGGAATTACAATGGCACGCACGCACGCGCGCGCACACACACACACACACACACGTAGCCTAACCTCTGGCCAGGGTCCCATCCAAGGTATTAGGGGGGTCTTAAGAGGCAGAATTCACTAATGACTTGCTTTATCTCCTACACACAGCTTTAGACCCGATCACTGAGGCTCTGCACCCACACTCACACATACAAACACATGGGAAACCCAGAATATCAGCTTACTTTTTTATGCATGTGCACAAAAAAAAGCAAGCTGATCACACTCTTGTCACCACTCTTTTGCAAATTTTAAAATAAGCATGTTATTTTACAAATACTAAGCAACAGTTTTTAGCTGCAGATCTTTTCACCCTGTTGGCCTCCCAAAAACTCTTTTTCATGGCCCTCTTGTCTCTTCCTTTCTTTTGTGTTCCTCCTCTGCAATCAGTAAGAACTTTTGTTTTCACAGCTTTTCAGCTTTCTGTAAAGGCAAAGTATGTTTGATAGGGTAGAGAGAAGCAACACAGTGGAAAGAAACGCTGATAATCTGAAAAGGCCTTGATAGTGTCGTTTGAGCCAAGGCTTTTCCCCAAGAAGCTGAGGCAGGATTTGGGATGAATAAGTCAGGTTGGGAGATGAGACTAAAAGATGAGTGGAGACAGGGAGAGAGAAGTAGGAAGAGATTTGGGCGGATGAAGGAATAACAGGAGTTAAGCCTGGTTGCTCATCTAGCTAGCTCTAAACACAAACACAGCATGACACATGTATTGAGGTCATAACTCTTGAAAATACTTTCATATTCTAGTCTGTGCATGATTTGTAACCACTAGTCTTCATGTGTTAAGTGTGAACCCTCATACCTGTACTCTTGAGGGGATTATCCCCTTGCTCAGAGAAATTGCTCTGCCACTTCACAGCAGAGTCCTGACACTGCATGCCTCTTAGATCAGATAGACCATTTGGCTTCAAGTCAGCTCTAAACTTTCCTGGGAGTATGAATTTGACCATCAATATCTTTTTTATCACAGACCAGACATGTTGAAGTATGTCTAAGGGGAGTGAGCATGAGTCCTGACAGTATGCTCTCCGTCTTCCCCTTTTTCATAAAACTCCAAACACCATCCTGTTGCCATGATGTTAGGAGATCCCAGGAAGAGTAGCTATTGCTACTATACAGTAGCTAATGGGAATCTAAAAAAAAAAAAAAAAAACTCTGTTAGTTTTAGTAAAAAAAGAACATTCAGTACTCCATTTGTAGTCTGTAGCTATATTTAAGACAGCAGTCTTTCAAGCCACCAAGGCATTTTTCCAAGGGATTTCTTTAATTGCTTAATTAGATTATGTTGGCAATAGTTAAAAGAATGTTCACCTACAGGTAAATACTTCAAGTCCTACTTTTTTCCCCAGAGGACAGCGGTGGTGAGTGGGGGTGTAATGCTGAACAGAAATGGAGAAGTTAATACTGCTGGTCTCTTAATAAAATATGTAATAATGTTTGTACCAGATGGCACACTGGACAACCACAATATTAATATGAAAAATACAGCTTGCCATGGGTCCACCTGATAAGAATCAGGTACTTTTAATACATTAGCTGTGCAGAGACCCCCTATCATAGCAACCAAAGCACCTCAGCTGGAAAAATGCTGTGCCTCCCAGCTGGACATTTTCAGAGTTTTCGAAAGCGTTGGTGGCTCATCCCTGAATTGCTTTGCACATCTTACCCTGTATGAACAGGCGGGCAGTTCCTCTACCTGGCCTGTTGATAAAACAGCAGATATAGCTGGTGACTGTTGGAATACACACAAAAAATGGCAGCATCATTAAAAAATTTCCAGTGATTCATTTATTTTTTCCGCCCGATTACCAAGGCAATACTGATGAAATTTGTTGCTAACAATTTGTGAATGTATCTAATTTGTTGTAACCTTTTCAGAGGCCATTATTAAAATAACAACACTGGTTTTGTCATTCACGAAAAAGTCTTATAATCATTTGTATTTAGTATTTGTCAGCAAAGACAGATGTGGCTCAGATTTTGGTGCACAGCCCTCTGTAACTCTTCATAGTGACCGCTTCCCATCTGCAGCCTTGTCGTTGGAGATTTTCAGCAGAACTGGCTTTGACAGCGTTTGACAGTTAAATTTAAATTGTCATCGGATGATAGCCAGTGGCTTTGAGATTGCGTTTCAACAAATGCATCGTTTATTTTGTTTTACTGTTTACCTGCGTGCAGGAATCAGACAGCTTCTGGCACCAAAAATCATGCCCCCCCCCCTTTTTTTTTTTTTAACATATTCTTCATATTCATATGCAGGTATTTCATTAGTAAGACTGCTAATCAGATAATTCCTCATCATCAGTGGATTCAGGTCCATTTCAAATTGTTTTCAAAGCCGTCAAAGTATATGCTGTTCTGCTCTCAACCTGTGAACCAGATGCTGTGCCATCGTGTTACTGTGAAATTAGGCTAATAAAGACAGGCTTTCTGTCAGTAATCAATCAATTTAACAATGAGACAACAGTGGCAACCAGATGTCAAACTGGAGGGGGGGGGTGTATATTACGTTGTCACATGCCTAGTATTGCCATACATCTGCAAGATAAAAACAGAAGGCATACAGATATCAGTTGTTAGCACCAATGATAGAAGAATACTAGGAAGTTGAGTTAATAATACAATAAAGTGAATAAATTAAATGAGATATAATGCAGTCACACATTGCTCTCAGAAAACCAGCGACCGAATGGCTAGTTGTTGTTCTTATTCATTAAGCAGGAGTACATTAATTTACTGTTCCTAAGGACAACCTTTAGACATGTAGAGAGCTCTAAATGTTGCTTTTGTGAAAGTGAAATTAAAAATATAACTAATGTTTGGAGTCTCTGTATTGATTTTTTTTCTTCATTTTTTTAGAAATGTGATTGTTTGTCATATACACAGTTGTAGATTAAGCAGAAACTGAATGGAAAATATGAGTGCTGAGAACACAATGGATCGGTAGCAGTCCGGCAGGGTCAGGGAAGCAAGCCTAATTAGATATTGGCTGAACGTAGCATGGAGAGCTGCGATTTTACTCTGCCTCAACATCCTTCATAGTCATTATGAACTCACCACAGGAGACCAGCTGTTATGGCTGACAGTTCTACAATGGCCTCGTTCTGTGTGTGCCGAGGTTTAGATAGCGTGTAAATGTTAGAGAGTTTAAAAGAGCTTGGCTACTTACGCACACACCCTGACTCCCCCGTGATGTGAAATTGAAAACTGTGATTCATGCAAAGGCTTTCAGACTTTCTCTGTCTCGCACATTCTCTTTCTCTCTGTCTGTCCTTCTCTCTCTCTCGCTCCGGTTTGCCCTCGCACATGGCTTGCTGCGAAGATGGAGATGAATACCCCCACTCTCATGAAAAGCTGTGAACTTCAGCCATTTTTCAGTCTCTCTCTCTCCTGAAACTCTTTAGTAGGCTGTAGGTCCAAATCTTGCAGCCCTAGGGCACTTTTTATAGTTTTAATCCTGTGTTGCTTTGCGAGTGTACAGTACGCAGTCTGTGCCTATGTGTTTTCAGTTTGCCTCTCTCCTCCTTGGTATGTGTGCGTGTTTGTGTGTATGCGTTCACATACACTCCAGGGGGACTGCTATCTGATCCATTGAGATGAATGGCCTGTCTGTATCTCCTCTATACAGCTGACACTATCAAATAGCCGCTGCCTTTCTCTCTCTTTTACCCCCTCTCTCTCTCTCTCTCCTTCGCCTACCCCTGTTGCCCATTGGTCTCCCCTTACACTATTGCACCCTCATTTGTTGTTTACAAGTAGAGCGAAGGATGACTGGCATTTTATCTTGCAGACGAGGGGAACAACAAAGATAGAGGAGACAGAAAAATAGAACCAGAGAGCGCGATTCAAAGACGAAGAGGTGGAGGAAGCCACTCTGTCTGCTAGCATCTGTTGCTGCAGGGCATAGACAGGGAGGTGTGTATGTGTGTTTGTGTGTGTGTGACAGGGAAAGTGTGATGGTCAGGATTAATTCAGACAGACCATTTGATGCCTGAGTGATTCCAGTCCCCCTGTTTCTCTGACTAGTGCTTCAGTCTTTCTGATCTTCTTCTTCTCCTGTTCTCTGCCTTTTATCTGTCCATCTATCAGCTATTCTGACTATTGCAAATTTAATATCAGCCTTGTGATCTTTTACAGCTGTTGAGGTGACTATAAAAATTAAAGTCATCAGCTGTTTTTGAGTCTGTCGGGATGGGGAGTATATCACAGGTGATGTTTGATTCACGAACCTACATCAGTGTAATTTTCCACATTCAGCAGGATTTAGACATGTTTACACTTAACAATTACAGTCACACTCTATGCAGGGAGCCTAACCAGATACATGCAACACTGTTTATGATTAACTGCATAGAGAAACCAAAACTGATTTGATTTAATGTCCTCTGGCTCACGGTGTCATTGCAGATGATATGAATTCAGATGATGCAGAATTTGTTTCTTTGGAAACACAAGCATTCAAAATTGCCTGTGTTTTATGATCAGTGTTAAACCAGCTTATCATTATTCAAAGTGTACTGTAAGTGTATATATATATATATATATATATATATATATATATATATATATATGGGAAAACAATAAAGCTGGCACTTTTTTTTGTTTGTTTATGTTTTATACCTTTTACACAATGGTCCTGTTGCCCATGCGTCATCGGCAGATGGGTGCTCATCAGCTTGGTTTAATCATTTGCTTCTGTTTCTCCACAGAGATGCAACATTTGCTCCAATCTTCTGTTACTTAGTCTGCTGTGCTGAGTTGGAGGCTATGCCTCATTAGGGAACATTAGCAGCTCAACTGGGCAGTAATAACAGCTTCATAAATCACACTGTTCTAACATATAGGCCTTAGTAGTATTATGGAGTATTATAGTTTATTTTGCACAGGTACCACTGCAGGTCAGTTGACTGGTCAGTCCGGTGCTTTTATAGCAGATGGCTGATTGTGTCATTGTTTTTGCTTAATTTATGGATGATTGCTATCTCTGCTTTCCGAGTCTTTTAATGCTGCAGGCAGTTTGACAAAATTCATAGCCTTGACATCCATCCATCCATCCATCCATCCGTCCATCCATTTGAACTCCAACATCAGTGTTTTGGCTGCTGCCATGTTGGGTTTTGGAGCCAGAAGTTACCTTATATAAGGGAAAGGGTTGAGTGCTAATTAATCAGCTTACATTAGCAGTCTTGGTTGCATCCATAAACTGTATTTAGTGTTCAGTAACAAACTAATCAAACATTAGAATTTCATTTACCAAAACTGAAGCACAAACTTTTTACATGGACTGTACCTCACAGAAAGCAGAATATTAGTCTGATAATTCAATATTATTTTCCAAAAAAGAGTTCCAGTTTAATGACTCAAAGTGTGCGCAACTGATCCAGCCGGAGGTCTGTGCATGCTCTTGTTATTTCTGACTATCTGATAAACAAATGTCAATGCGTGAGTAAATAAAACACCAATCAGTGAAAGCGTATAAGGGAAATAGTTCTTTTTGCTCTGGCTAAAATCTCTTTGGGGGTGCAAAAACATCTCTTTAAAAGAAAAAAACTCTGCTCACATTCACACCTACAGCCAATTTAGAATCACCACTTAACCTTACATGAATATTTTGGACTGTGGGAGGAAGCCAGGAACAGCTGGACAGAACCCACGCAGACAGAGGGATAACTGTGCAAATTGCACCTTTTTCTTTAAAAAGAAAAGACATGGCCCTTTTATGTAACTAAGTTTTACACGTTTTTGAGTGTGTGTCTGTGTGTGTGTGCGCGCTTTAGTGCAGTACTGAGTTGGTAATAATCTGTGGCATTATTGTGGGTGTTATCCTGGGACTTGTATTCTGTCTCTTCTCTTTTGACTGTCAGACACATTAATCCTCTTTCCTTCTCGGGCGCTCTCCTCCTACTCCGTCCTCGCTGCTTTGCTGAATAACCAGACTTATGGGACTCCGGCCATAAGATCCCACCTTTGTCTCTCACACAGCCACTATTCTTCTCTATCATTTCATTGGCTCATAATATTTCTGTGAAATTATGATCTCTTCTGCTGTAATACTCATTTCTTTTCATTTTCTTTTTCTGAAGTGATTGAAGAACAATCACCATTATATCTTTTTTGTTGTCTGGCTGCACATTAATTATTGTAGCTATATGATTGTTGTATTATGAAGCTAGTTGTAGCTGTATGACAAGAGCCTCGTTTGATGTTTACCTGTAGTGTACTAATTAATCATTCATAATTCTGTTTGTGCTTTTAATTAATCCCGCACTCAGATGCTGTTGTCACAGTTGAGCCTTTTTGACGCCTCAAAAGGAGGCATAAAAGATTCTCTTCAGTCTCTGCCACCTTCCTTCTCTCTCCTTCGATCTGCTCTGCAGTTGACAAGTAATTTATGAGCAAGAGGAAGGAGGGGGGCTATTATGACACAGACCTGGCGTCAGGACACACACACACACACACACAGTTGTGGGGTGGGGGTAAATCATCACCTTGTCTATGTAACTGATGGTCAAGTTCAGAGGTCAATGACCGATACCTGACCTTCGTGGTACGACAGATGATGTGTGTGTGTGTGTGTGTGTGTGTGTGTGTGTGTGTGTGTGTGTGTGTGTGTGTGTGTGTGTGTGTGTGTGTGTGTGCGTGCGCGCGCGTGTGTATGTGTATATGCTGCCCTCTTTGCTGGAAAAGGGTAATCAGTTTCCCTGTAGAGGTGATTTAATCTGTAGGTCACGTGCACAGGATGGATTCATCACAGGAAAGATAGATCACTGTCACCCACACATGCACAAGCACACACACCACAAACACACAGACCACACGCACATGCACAGACACACATACACACAGTGTAGGTGATTTATGTGATATTAAATGGTTGGTCAACAGCAGAGCTGTGGCGTTGACCTCTAGGTCACTGCGGGTGCTTAACTACCTCCTACCTTTTCCGTCTACCAGATAGTTCTCTGTCATTCCACATCAGTCCGGTCCAAAAAAAAAAAAAAACACAAATCCACGTCAGCTCACACCTCCACAATTTTCCTGTCACAGCTGAACCTTTATCTCACTCTGTCTGTGTTCCTAGATGTGGTAGAACTCCCCTCTCTTCAGGGACCAGGATATGATTGTGGAACTATGAACAGGCGGAAAACAAAGGAGATAACAGGGTCATGGGTAGTCTCGTTTGTCGTCTTTCTTTTGTGAAAGGTTGTTCAGCATGTGTGTTTTGTTATGTTTGTGTATTCTCTCACTACTGATGCTACTCTCTGGGTAGAGCAGAGAGAGCACAAGCACTCTGTATGTATCTTTTTGTAGCCTGCACATGTATTGTGTTTTAAGTATATGCTAATGTTTTTATCTCACTGCATCCAATCCTGTTTTTCAAAACTGAAAACCTTCAGAGATGTATTTTTGGCTTATGCTATGTGGTACTCTGTGTGTGTGTGTGTGTGTGTGTGTGTGTGTGTGTGTGTGTGTGTGTGTGTGTGTGTGTGTGTGTGTGTGTGTGTGTTCGCGCACGCACGTTAAATTGTTTGAACTAAGAGATGTAGGCCTTAAGTCAAAATGATAGTGGAATACAATAACAGTCTTTGTCTCACCAAATTATATGGAAAAACCTTCAATCTGCATTTGTTTACTGCTTTCTCGCACCCTTTCGCTACACAACTAACTGGCACATAAACACAGATGGTTATAGATGGTGAAGAAGTGAAAAGGGAAAACCCTTTTGTTAACAGTGTGGACTTTCTTTAGTTCTGTGGGTCTTTTATTTTTATTTTTATATATCACTGCACAATACAGGGATTTGCTTGCAGAAATGGTGTATCTGTTTGCTTGTGTTTGTGTGTGTCATCATATAGCTATTCATAGCAGTGAATATATAGTATTCAGGATTTCTGCAGAAGGGTTATTTGCTCCGATAGGGTTGAGTGACTATATATATTGTACATATAAGTACAGACAAATGTATATATTCATGTTTGCTTCAGGCAGGATGGAAGGCAGGCTCTTGACATATCAGCAAAGCTTCAACCTTCTTTCATATCAATTAAAGCAATTAAGAGATTAAGTATGTGAATGGAGATTAGCATGAATTACCATATCTGAGGGAGCCACCAGATTACTTCCTCAATTCCCGCACTGGCTGTAGCTTCTTTCTCTAGCTGTATCTTATCTCAGAGTCTCTCATTTGTAAAATTCAAGTATTAAAACAATTTTAAAAAATCTAATCCTTTGTAGTGTCTTTCACAGGTCAAAACACTTGGGGGGGGGGGGGGGGGGGGGGGGGGTCTATACAGTGTTTCTTAAAGGATGTTTAACTACAGCAAACTAGACTTCACCTAGTGATGGGATCATAACATGTTAATGTTTCAACCTACGAGTACCCAGTGAGTACTTAAAACTATGTTATTATATTCTATTTTCACATGAGTATTTAGTAGTAATGGGTCAGCGCAGACCCATTTTCAAACCTTCTATTGAGCCATTGCCTTTTCTTAAGATATCTGCCAATATTGATCCAATATCAGTGTTAAATTTAAAAAAAACTCTAATGCTGACTGACATGAAGAGAATGGGAGTCATTCTTTGTGTATCATACATAAAATACCACACCATACAGTTTCCACAAGTCTCAATTTAAACATTGCTTTTCTAACTTTATGAAATGAAATATATCCAGGAAGACACATTTACTGAACTGGTATTTATTAGTAAGACAATAAGAGACAACAAGAAAAATAATAAGAGACAACAGGACAAAAATAAATAGAATTGAATATTTTCAGATTATTCACCTAACCTATTTGCTCTAGCCTCATTTCAGCTCAGAGTGGGAGTCTTAGGCTGCTGCTTACTGCTGTCTTTTACAGTTTTGTTAGTTTCTCTTTTCCTGTCCTCTTGTCTTCCTTTCTTTCGAGTGCACATCCTTTTACTGCTCCTCACACAGTTGAGTTGACAAGAAGCGGATGAAGTGAAATAATATTAGCGACAGAATGAGAGAGAAAGCGTCGTCTTCGGAGCTTTTAAGTCGTGTCAACTCACTGGACCACAGTTTCCCATTGAAAACATACAAAGAAAAGCTGCCAAGGAGCTCAAAACTGTCTTTGTGGTTCTCGCAAGAGTAGGTGTCACCCGCCGGGCTGAAGGACCAAGGCAAGATGACAGACATACACAAAGACACCAAGTCCATCACACAATGCACGGCACCAACAGTGTACACATCATGACACATCTTTGTTGAATGTGACAGGCTTAGCGTCACAAGACTTTTGTGGTTTCACGTACCGCTTTGCCCTTAAAAGTTGCTGATGATGACGATGATGTCATGTACCCACACTATTTTAGCTTCTGCCAAATTGCTATTGAGCGAGTGATTAGCTCTGATCACCAAATTAGATCAGGCCACAGAAACACGACAGAAGCCTCAGGAGATGGCAGATTTACAATAAATATGACTGTCACATTAGCCAGACTAATCGCATTCAGCCATGGATTTTAATACAAACGCCTCTTTAACTTAAAGATGTCACCAATTCATGCAGACTTACCGTTTTGTAGCCAAGTGTATAAGTTTTCAAAACCAATCCAAATGTTTCCTGTGCATTTTCTAAATCTTTATCTTGACAGTGATGTGATACGAGTCTGGTGCACTTATTTAAGCTTTCATGTGAAAAGTTCCGTTACAGAACAAAATGCAGCCCTCAAGCAGTGATAATTCTCTCACTTGTGAGGAAAAAAGAATGTGTCAAGAGCCTGGGGAGAATTTCACAAGCTGATACTGGAACTGAGAAAGTGCTGCAAGATCTATTTTATGATGTCAGCCGCTCAGATTGATAAAACGCATAGAGCACACAGCCAAATGAATCGCCCCAATTACCACGAGCCTGTGAACGGCAAACAGCAACTGGCAGCATGCAACACACACGCACAACTATATTGTACATAGCCTCAAGGAAATATCCTTTAAGGAAAATTCTCACATCTCCAACACTACAAAAAAGGCTTTTCAGTAACCAAGTTCACGTTTTGCAGCACTTCTGATAAAGACGTATAAAGACAGACATTTATGTTTTTACAGTTATGACAGATAAACACCTCAGTTGAGGACTTAGCAGATTAAATGTGTTTCATTATTGCTTTATGTTCAAAATTTGTAGATGAAAATAGCAGATTTGGTATATGTGGACCTCTTTTTAACAACAGCAACAGAAGCAGGTGACATACATGTGAAAGGTGAACCAATCATTTTTTTTTTCCCATATTTAATTAATACCAGCTGTGATAGTGGTGCTTCTGTTGTTTTCACCTTATGAGGTCTGTGTGTGTGTGTGTGTGTGTGCGTGCCCGACATCACAAAAACTGCATTCCTGGAGATATCTACTCCAGCTGGAACTACCACAAAGGCGGCTTTGAGTCAAATAGAAAGGAGGCCTGAAGTATGAGGCCGAATTTCCATCATAGACAGTATAAAAAAGATGGACATCCATGACGTCACCCATTGGTTTTTGAAGTCCTGTTATGAAGCCTCGAGCTGAGTGCGTTTTGTGTCACCATCTTGGTGTTTTGAAATGTAATGTGATGATCGAGGGGTGTATCCGATAGTGAAAGCACATGTTCACTCGCTAAGAACTTATAATTGACAAGTCCATTAGCCAATAAGTATATACTTGGATAACCCTCCTTTGTGACTTTTAGAATGACCATAATTTACAGATTGGACTTAATGTTGTATTTACTATGACTGGGAGTGAGCCACTGCCGTCACAGACAGGGGGATTTGGCAGGTGGGGGAATCTTAAAATTGGGCATAGCAGCGTAGCATGGTGAAAAGAATTCCTTAGAAATTGCCTAAAAATAAGTCACATAATAATTTGTTTTGTGATCTTCAGTAGATTTTTCTTTGTGTACAAACTGTGAGGCTGCTACTCTGATGATCAGTACTCTTTCAGGCAGCTGAATTCAACAAGATACCAGCAGATGCTACGTGAGCTATATGGCTGATTTCTAACCCATATAGCCTAAAAAGGTAGTATAAAATGTATAAATTCAGTGAAAAAGAAATAGAATAAAATATAGCTTTATTGTCATTGCCATACACATGCAGTGCAATGAAATGTGGTTTGCAGCTCTACAGATATTCAAAAGAATAAGTAACAACAATAATTACGCAATAGTGTAACAGTATTGTGCGATGGAACATCAGGATGAGTAAAGTGACGTGTGCAGCAGCATCTGCTGTGAAGTGAATAGTGGATGATGTATACAGTGTGTTACATTGCAAAAATATTTCCAGTATTACAAGGCTATTGTCTTTGTGTGCTTTTTGAATTTTTCTAATCGGCATCATCACCTTAAATATAAGTTGATGTCTGCTACCTTTGATGTAACCTTGTAACAATACTCTGAACACAATGAGTCCAGCGTAGTGCATCACTGCAAACTTTACGTTTTAATAAAACAAACTCACGCTAACCAGCTTAGCCTCCACTAAACCACCTGGTATTTTCATGCAGCCTTTGAATAACACAAAATTACTGTACTTAAATTTGATTTGCAAGACATTTTACAAAAACATAGTTCAGCAATACATGATTGTGGCATATCATTATTTTGTTATTGCTGAGCAAGCGTTTCCTGCTGTCACTGAAAGCGACGCCAGGCTGCAGCACATGAAAAATGAACTCATTCTGTAATAAAATGCATTAACCTGCCTGTCAGATTTAATTACTCATTAACTGAAGGTTCCGTTAAGGATTGTTCCGCCCCACCAGCCATGGGGTGTTTTCGCACAGACTTCTATACCGGTGTTTTGCAACTATAAGAATCACCCCCTGGTGGCCATTAAAAAGAATGCCCGTTTAAGCCACTTGGGCGTTTCTTTCAAAGGGTTCTAGCCAGCAGTTGATTGCCCAGCGCTGTGCCATGCTGCGTTGGGCTGAGAATTTCACTGGTTTGCTATCATAACTCTTCACTATCACTGCAATTAGTAAGCAGGCGTGCACTGGAAATCCCCTCTGAACCCTACGCTGTAACACATGACATAACCTGATGTGCAACCTCTCGAGAAATGCAACTACATGTCAGGTCGATGCAGCCTGCAAGGATTGTGATTACTGCATCGGCTTCAGAGGTGATTTCCGGTTAAGTGTGTAGGCCCCACAAAGACCCAAGGCAAAAGACTAATTCAGGTCAAACTGTTCACCATCACTGCAATTGGCAAGCGGGCATGCATGTTTCTGTCTGAAACCCTGCTTCACTCCTCAGATCTTGAAGTTACCATCCATCTTTTGTATGATCTGTGGTTTCCATTATTCCCAAGTAGATTGCAGGTGTGTTTGAAGGTGGGTGTGGTCTGAGAAGTCTTTGGTGTTGCAGCTTGTGTCATGCTTTAGTAAAGTCAGCTAGAAGGTCTTATAACATAAATCAGCAGCTATTACTGTATTACAATGGGAACATCTATTATGAGACATATTCTGAAGCTACAGTGTAGCATTGAATTATTCAAACTGTCACTGTCATTCAAATGCCTTTCCTTTCTTCCCTAAGTGAAATGTATCACAGAGAGACTATGTAAGCCTGCTGAATGTTTGTTTATGCTTCTCAAGAGCTCTTATCAAGAAAATGTGTCCGCATCTGCAAAGGATCACCCTCAGTGCTTTCCCATCATCTGAAATGCCTGGCCTTTTATTTACTCTCAATGAAGCATCTCTAGGCTTTGCCTTTTGATGATATCGTAGACAGCAGTTTGAAGTGTCGTTGTTTCCAGGAAAAGAAAGATGCACTCATTTTCACAAATTTAACTGAACTGAGTGAACTTATTCTTTTCATCCTTTGACTGCTTCTTTTTAGGTCTGTTTCTTTACCTTCCATATCTGCTCATCAATTTTCTTGCCCGTTTTCCAGCGCTGTTGAACTGAAAGCTAAAGTGCTTCTGTCAAACCAAAATAGTAGCTTTAGAAAGGTGGTTCACACCTGACAGAAACGGATGCAAAAGAGCAGTTTTTTATAAAAGTACATAAGATGGAGATTCAAAGCAAAAGAAAAAGCGAAGCAGCTCATTGGTCATTTTAACACTTTGTGACCACTGGAGTCCATTTCTTTAACCTGAATGATTTAAAATCAGAGTGGTCATTTTAGCACGTATGCTTCTGCTCTATCTCTTAGTAATGACCTCTAACCTCAATGATTCATAGCACAAGCAGGGACTGCACACTGCCACCAAAGTGCAAAGGTACACATACAAATTCACCTGCATACAAGCTCCCTGGTTCAGTCTCCCAACTCCTCAGAGTGCTTTTACCTAAGAAAAGACTCAAAGCACCAAAAAGCCCCTCCCTACTTTTTCACTGGCATTTCTCTCTGTCAGACCCACCATTTGCACTTTCCTTTCTCTAACCTATCATTACATCATGAAGTAGCCTCTGACAAGTAGATAGCACTCTTCAACTTCAAGTGTGTGTTTGTGTGTGTGTTTTTTAATAGGTGTATATTTGCATGTGTGCGCTGCTGTAACGGATTGGCATTTTTATATATCTCAGTCAACAGGCTTCATCTACTAATCCCATGCAAAATTAGCTGCATTGCCTCCTTCATCCATCACATGCTGGACGCTTTTGACCACCTATTTATTAGTATGCATATACATGTGAGACCTTTAAATGATTTGCATAGCTCCCCTTTCTGTGTCTTTAACTTCTTAGAAACTTGAGCACACCTCACACACATACATTAATACACAGCACTTGAGGTCTTCAAAATGAAAAGCATACACATCCTTGTATTCAGTAACATACATGCATTTTTGAATGCGTGATGCTGTGTCTTCAGAAATCTTTGGTGGTGGATCTTGATCTTCAGTCAGTATGTGTTTGAAGTGCAGACTTTCAGCTTTAATTCACAGGTTTTAGCAAAAGTATTGCATTAACTGTTTAGGAATTACAGTCATTTTATACATAGCCCCCCATTTTCAGAGCCTTAAAAGCAATTGGACAGTTGACTCCCAAGCTTTTTCATTGCCAGGCCACAGTTGTAAATAAGAACATGTTCTTAATCTGTCTGCCTGGTTAAATAAAGGTTTAAGTTAAGTGTATCCTGTTCCCTTGTTATTGGATGACTAATTAAGCAGATAAGGTCATTTTGGAGGTGATTCCAAAAAGGAGTAGACACATCAACAATCAGTGAATGCACTGGCCAGCTCAGCAACACCAAAAGACCTCAAAAACTACAGAAGACAACTTGAAGTGGATGATCACAGAATTATTTTCTTGGTTAAGAAAAACAACATCACAAAATTTAATCAAGTCAAGAATACTCTGGAGGAAGTAGGTGTATCGTTGTCAAAGTTTACAATCATGAAATACACAATCTGCCCAGTTCTGAAAAAACAAATCTTTGGACTGATGAAACTTGCATTAACTCGTACCAATGAAAAAACTATGGAGAAAGACAAACAGCTCCAAAGCATACCACATCATCTGTCAAACATGGGTGGAGGCAAGAGAGGGCTGTACTCTCTTCTCAGGTTCAGCCAAATGCTGCAAACCTGATTGGACAGCAGTTCATGGTACAAATGGATAATGAGCCAAAGCAAACTGCTAAAGCAACCCAAGAGCTGCTTTAGCAGGATGAAAAAAAAAACGTGGATATTGTTCAGTAGCAAAGTCATTCACCTGATCTGAACCCAGTAGAACATGTCTTTTTTTTTTAAGTTACTGAAGCTACAACTGAATGCAGAAAGACTCACAAACAAGCAACAGCTGAAGGTAGCTGCAGTACAAGCCTGGCAGAGCACCTCAAGAGAGGAAATACAGCATTTGGTAACATCCATGGTTTCTAGACTTCAGGCAGTCATTGACTGCCAAGGATTTCTGTCCA
The DNA here is from genome assembly GCF_007364275.1 of Archocentrus centrarchus. Classification (NCBI taxonomy): domain Eukaryota; kingdom Metazoa; phylum Chordata; class Actinopteri; order Cichliformes; family Cichlidae; genus Archocentrus; species Archocentrus centrarchus. The sequence continues at coordinate 11,086,732 of NC_044346.1, read as the reverse complement.
GTCTTATCCAGTATTAAGTCAGTCCTTATATATAAAATTATGTTAGTTTGTCCAATTACGTTTGAACCTCTGAAAATGGGCTATATATAAAAGTGTGTGTGTGTGTGTGTGCATGTGAGTGAGTGAGTGCAGTTGTTTACATGTGGTGGTGAGATCAGCATGATGCAGACCCAAAACCTGTCTGCCATCACATCACATCATATCTCATTCCATCTCTGTTGACAGAAAGCTGTCATCAATACCACCTCATTGACAGACTTGCCCATTGTTGTCAAGTTATTTCTGCCCATCATCTCCATCATTTGCTTTGTCCCCTTATTACTGCCTACATCCTCTACAGCTGTCCTCCATTTTATTCCACTATCTACTTTTTCCCACCCTTACACTTGTTTGATAGCTTTACACACACATATTGCATACTCCCACACACACACAGAGGAGCAGACAATACCGCATAGACAGACTATTGAATAGCAGAAATAGGTCCCTGTTGGTTTGAATGTGGTAAACTTCCTAAGAGCTGCAAGTCAGCATAATTCAGTGCGATAAGCATTGTATTATGGCAATGCACAGATGCACACGCTCGCTGGTATGCTTCTGTATACTCACATACATGCAAGTGGAAATAGCCGTTTGTTCTGCTTGTTGTTCCTCCATGTGCAGTATAGCATGAGTGCTGTGCATGGCATTTACATTTGTTTCAGTGACAGCAAGGCCCTTTCTCCACCTCCCTTCCTTATTTCATGCTTTCATGCCTCCACCTTCCCCTCACCCCCACAACCTCACCCATCACAATCTGTCTCATATATACTTTTTTAACGTCTCTCCAGTGTTTCAGTGGCAGACTTTTTGCACGCTGCCAGAGCTTTCTGCGTGACTGTTACGTAGTTTGTGTGTGCGTTTGTGTTGTAATGTCAAACATTTTTTCAGCTCCCATACAGAGTGCTGCTTATACTGGTCCTTTTTTCAGCCCCGTTCATTTGTGTGTTATCGCACTACAGTGTAGCACTAACCACATACACAACCCAACAAACAGGCTGGTCACATTCCTTTAGGGAAAAAACTGCTCTGTGCTCGACGACCTCATGCTTTTCTTGGGCTCCAGGAAAATTGTGGTTTGGGGAATTTGATGCGGTGGTGTGTGTGCCGGCCTGCATGTGCAGCAGTGTGTGTTGCATGGCATGAGGAAGATGTCACAATGCTGACACTGTCTAATGGCATTGTCACTCCTTCTGTCTGTCTGAGCTATCAGAAGCAGAGAAATGAGGCTGTAACATAAAGAAAAGAAAGCAAATGGGAGAGAAAATGCTTCCAGACAAGATGGTGGGAAGCTGCTGGAGAGTTTTATTTTTCCATGCAGTGCTGGAGTGCAAAAAGGAGAAAATATGTGTTTACTTCTGTGATGGGTACAGAGTTTTTCACTTTATGCCTCATTAGAAAGAGAGAGAGAGGAGAGGGGGTGGGGTGGGGGGGGAGAAACTGAGGGATGTAGTGAGAGTGAAGCGATGTTTGTTTGTGCATGTTTGTGTCCTGCGCCAGTTAGTTGCTCAGTAGATAAACAAGCTTTTAAAGACAACTTTATTCATTATATTTAATTTGGTTTTCATTTTGGTGCTGGGGTAGGACAGCAAAAATCAGGGTGGCAGGGATGTATTATTGATGGGACATGCCATGTCATGAGCTCTGTCATCGCAGGTGTTTGGGAAAGGCGTCTATTCAAGGGGGGTATTTTATGCACCTACCCTTTGTGTTATACATTATATTCTGATTTAGCCATTCATGTGGAAAATAACTTTGTTTTGGTCCCAGTGCCACTGGCTATTAGGGGTGTAACAGTTCTCTTTTATGTTTTTCCGGGTGCATCCACACTAATGCATTTTCTTTTAAAAACTTTTATGTTTATGTCTAGCATTCACGCTAATGTGGCATTTCAATGCGCATAAAGCTGAGAGCTAGAGTGATAGAGCATTAATGGTTGAAGAAGGGCTTATTTTCTATGGAAAAAGGGGGAGGGTTCTTCCCTTAACAAGAGGACACCTTGACATGTCCTGGATTGTTCAAAGATGTACAAAGTTGATAATTGAGCATCAAAAGTGGCGTGCAGACATCTTTCTCTTAGGTTGACTGCTTTGGGGGCGTGGCTTGGGCATAATAACACCTTATAAAGGCATCGTGATAATTTTAATTTAGCAATAGATTCAAAGGCCATTTATATACTAGAGCTGATGCGTGTAGTAGAACACCTGTATTTTTAGACAGTGGATGGTTGACACAGTTGCTTAATCATACATACATGTAAATACATTTTCTCAGTGGGATTATGGATATCAGTTTGCCAGCAGCACAAACAGACCAAACAGTGGTGTAGTATGGGCATGTGCTAATAATAATTGCTAATTTTCACCACTAACTCCAGCAATAATAACAGATTTACCTGCCAGATTCTGTTGTACATTTTAATTCCTAAAGAATGCAATTTTAATGTTTTTGCATAATTTATTTGTTTATTTGATAAGAACCTGAATGGTGCATTCATTTGTGCCGGACTTGCACTCGAGATAAGCGCAATGTTTCTTTGCAGTGCTGATAATATTAATAATAATAATAAAGGCAAAAAAAAAAAAGGCAATATAAACAACCTTTCAAAAGATTGCTTTAGTTTAGTTATGTATTAAAATCCAACTGAACTCACATTTAGTCATCCCTGTTTGCAGTCTAAATAATGTTAGCGTGTGTTTGTTAAAAGGATTTTTAAGAGGAGGGGTGTAAATGAAAACCAATTCCATATTTCGGTATGAACCTTTGTTTTGGAGTCATGGTTTGTTATGTTTTTGGGTCCAGCAGGAGAAGCAAATGCATAATGTTTTTATTTTCATTTGTTTTCGAAACATGAAAACTATTCAAATGTCTTAATTGGCCATTATTTCTACAGCAAAAGTTACAGCACTTTAATGCTGCATGCTGTCAATTAGAAAAGACACTGAGCTGTTTACTCCCAAATATAAATAAAAAAAAACAAAACCAAAAAAAAAAAATGTCCATTAAGACAAGTGCAACATTTTCTTAATTAACTTAAATAAATAATTAAAGCTAGCAGTGTGGAAGTTCAGCTTTGGAAATTCCACAGAGTCAGACTAGGTTTCTCTCTTTGTGAACACAGCTTATCATCGGTGACAGTCGGTTTTCTTCCTGCTCCTCATGAATTTATTTCCTCTGTGCTAGTAAAACACATTACAGAAACCTTCACAACCTCCTGCAGGTTAAGCTGGGCTGACCAAACACTTTTATTGCTGATTAAAAGCTAAAGTGCTATAAAGTGACAGAAATGCACCAGCAGGATAGTGACAATAAGGCTACAAATAAGATTTGCAAACTCTTCATTTAAAAACATTATTCGAACACAGACTTTTCTAGTCTCCTAACCTTGTCCTTCATTTAAAAAAAACAAAAAAAAAAACAATGCTGCATTTTTCTTCTGAAGAAAGTGGAGGATGCCAACAATTTTTCTCCTTTTTATTCAGCTTAGGTGCAGCTTTGTTACATCCATGTAAATAAAAATAATTTGGCTCACAGGGCATACTGTCCCGAAACTCCAGCCAAACTATATTAAATGCACGTACTGTACTGTTGCGATTGTTTCTGATAGTTTTGTAAAGCTACGAAGGAAGAAATGCAAATGAACAAACTTGCAGTATATTAATGACCGCATTAACCAGACTTAAGTGACATATGCAGATACATTTACATGATGTACAATGTGCTGGGTTGTTAATTGGCTGTCTGTAGTTCAAAATAGTCATTCAACAAGCTAAGGTGTAGGAGAAGCTGTGTGTTCATGTTTTTAAGTCAACTCAGGGGACTACAGCAGGAAATGTAATATATGAGGGCAGGGCACAACATCTTTAGCCTGTGAACACTTCATCCAGCAGGTCTCTGCCTCATGACAGCTACTCAAACCAAATGATGTCAAATAATTAACAAAAAATTGAGAATATCATGTTATTGAATTAAATAATTATATGAAATTATATTTGTTATATTTCAAAGCAGAATGCAGAACAAATGATTTACAAAACAAATAACATGTTTGCTGCTGCAGACAAAGAGCTGCTGTTTGCTTTAATTTTGACTTCAGTCAAAATTAAAGGTCTGTCATAAGATTGTTGATCCTGAAGAAAATTACCTGTCAACATGTCCATTACCCGTTTCTTCTTGTTTTAGATGTAAATTTCCCGGTTAAGAAGATTTAGGATGTGACAGCAGGAGCGCACACTGACAAAGAGCAGTGACATTTAGCCCCTGGCCTCCAAACTCTCAAACTGCTCATTAAACTTTTGAAAAGAAAAGAGCCCATAAAGGTAGACGTGGACTTGTATTTTACAGCAAGCAAGTAAATACTATACTTTGAGATGTTGGGCAGTTATATGGCCTTAATGTGCTTTTAAGTGGTTTTATTTCATCTGACTTATTTTTTTGAAGGAGCTATCTTTCCTCTTAAATATGTCTCACCAATAGCTACCTCTCAGGATATGGAAAACCTCATGAAGTGCTGATTGCATAGCTAGATAGTTCTGACTTATACAATCTCCTTAGAGGAACTCTTTGGAGAAATGGTGCTCAGAAAATGTTTTTCTTGGCAAAGTGCTATGTGATGTTTTTTGTCATTATTTTTTACGGCCTTTAAATGGTGGCTGCACAGGTAAGGAGAATATTTTTTGGCAGTATGAGGGCACAAAATAACCTATTCAAGAAACACCACTGCCTATTAATTAACAATTAAGAGCCTCTTTATGGATACAGACAAGGTCAATTAACTACATCTGTTGTTGCCTTACTGCTTTCATTTTCAGCATTAAAAGTGAAAAGAGAAGTTTCTAAAGGAATTTTATATTTAAGTTGTGTTAAAACACAACTAATGCTCTGTGAGACCGACCAAAAGGAGCAACTGTGCATTAATCTTTAGCAAATGATCAATGTAATATGCTGCCTTGTTGGTGGAAAACCAACAAAACAGCAAGCACAGTGGAGAAGAAGAAGCGAGGGAGTAGAGGTTAAAGATGAAAAAATCACAGCAAAAAACATCAAGTTCTCAAGGTCCATATTAATTTCAAGAAGACCACAGCATTAGCAGAGCAGCAGCGCCAACACAAACGGCTGTGGATAAAAACTCAGGAGCCAGACTCAGATCTAGCTCACAGTTTATCCTCGGCTCCAGCTGCAGAACAGCACAGCGTCATCTGCCAACTGCAAGCCAGCTGATTATGCATACTCATGACCATGCTTACCAGTTTGCCCAGAAAACCCACCATTTGTCTTAGGAAACCAGACTAATAAGGATGCACTTAAGCAGTTTTTTCTGATGCTGTGCACATGAACCACCACAGATGACTGAAGGCTTATTTTATTACCATGTTTTTAATTTATTTTCTGGTTTATGGTGCTTGATACATTAATACAACTCCAATTATACACTTCAAAATTCTTCAGAGTCAACAGCCCCCTTTTTTGGGGGGGATTTTGAGAGTTTAGGGATTTTCCTGTCTAGCTCAACACACACACACACACACACACACACACACACACACACACACACACACACACACACACACACACACACACACACACACTCTCTCTCTCCCTCTCTCTCCTTGTTAACGGTTGTATAAGTGAGAAATAGGATCCAGGGAGGTGATTGTGAAGTCCCAGTGGGATGGGCAGCAGATGGGCCATTCTCCTTCCCAGCGCCTCCTGCTTTCCCCCCCTCCTCTCACCGTCTTCATTAGCCGTCTGAAAGGCTACGACCTCATCTTCTTCTTACACCCCCCTTCACCTCTTGCTCCTTCCCTTACCCTCTCACCCGTTTTCTCTTACCTCCTTTCACTGCCTCCATTCACCCTGCTGTACCTCCTCCATTCTCTCAAACTTTAATTTTCCCTTTGGCCCTTCTTGTAACAATCTATCTTTGTCCTTCTCTCAAATTATCATCCTCCTCTGCTTCCACTCGGCACCCAGCGCCTCTCGCTCCCTCCCTCCCTTACCTGTTGCTCACCCAACCCTTCCTCTGCTCTGAGCGCCTCTCTCCATCATCCCTTTTTCCCTGCTCCATCTGTTTCTTTCTACTTTTCTGGCCAACTGACCTGGTGCGTGGTATTACGGGGTTTCCCTGCGGGGGTTGCCATTGTGGTCTCTGACAGGTGTGTCTGTGTATGCGTGCGTCTGTTTAAATGCATGTGTGTGAGCATCCCATGTGTGTTGCTTCGAGCCTTTTATTCAGCATGAGAGATTAGTGATGGTGCAGACAGCAATTCGGGGCAAATACATCTCCCCTGTCACTGACTTGGAATACAGTACTTTTATTCAGTGATAACCTTGGCCACTAGAGTGTGTATGTGTGTGTAGATGGTTGTGCGAGCAAGCGACTGTTTGACTGTGTCCATGTGGTATGGAAGAGCATAGAAAATGAGCTGCCATAACTAGTTATGTCTCATTATAACACGTCTTTAAGGCTGCACAGCCACAAAATGAGCTGTTTTAGCACCGCTGTCCTCACTTTTCCCACGACGAATAGTATATTACTGCACCATCATGCGCGTACCCCCTATACAGATGTGAACTGAAGGAGTCCAGAGCTGTGCCTCAATTACAGTGATTGTGTGCACTTGTGTTTGTGTGCATTTTTGTGTGACAGCACTAAAGACAGTGTTTAAGTCTCTCTGACAACTACAAAGACCATTGTGGTGGAGACCTCATGACAGCCTTCCAGTTCCAAGCAGCTCTGACGACAACAACAATAGGGTTTTTGCTTTCAACACTTCACTTTGGTGTGCTCAGAGTGCGGGAGGGGAGAGGAAGTGCAGAGGGGTGAGACAGACAGTCATTTAACAATTGAGAGAGGAAAAATAGATGGCGGCAGAAGGTTAGGGTGGGTAAGAAAAGTGGAATTTATAAGGGGAATTTCATTTTTGTATGTGTGTGTTTTCAAGTTATAAATGCAGATATGTCTGTAAGTGAAAAACAAAGTTAAAGGCACACGAAAAACAGCTTTTTTCCTTTCTGACCACACAGGAGGAGATTCTAGCAAACCTAATGGATGGAAGGAGGGAGTAGCTGATTGAATAGATGTTCATCTATGGTTCAGATAAAGAACAAAAAAATGGAAGCAGGATTTTTAACATCCAATTCAGTGAAGAGGGACAAGTGTGAATAAAGAAGGCAGCCAAATTTCCTATTAAAGGGGTGTCCACACAGTAATGACTAGCAGCGCTGTAGTGACCACTGGCCAGCTAGATAGGACAATTCATAGAGCTGCACAGCACAGTTTGGCTCATGTTTCTCACTCACCCCAACCACGCGTGGACGGCCACCCGCATGTACACAGTATGGGAGCGGGATAATACTCCTGATTTCTTTAAACTTGTGGGAGGATCACTATCCAGCGATTGGCTCATTTATCCTGTACACAGTGAGAGGCTGATATAGTGCAAATATAGGCTGTATATCTGTATGACTTCTCTAAAATTTTGCATTTTTTTTCCCCTCTTACTACCACAGTTGATTTAAACCCCTGTTGCCATTTTGCGTGTGACCCAGCACTTCTCTGTGTGTGTTATTTTCCAGCTCGTTTTCTGTGTGAGGTATATCTTGGCAGATTGCCAGGCACAGACTCTGCACCCAGCAGACGTAGTCTCAAATGGCAACCCCAGATGCTGCGGCTCGCAGCCCATACACTCTCACCAAAAGCGCACACGCACCATCAGGCTTGCACACCATTTTCCCTTCTTATTTCTGGTCCTGCTATAACTCTATCTCTCTGTTCTGTTTCACAGTGTTTCTCATGTCTTTCCTGCGCATGTATAAAAAAAAGAGTAAAAGAGAGACGTAGAAGAGTGTTTGTAGCTGGGGGATAGTGTCTGATAGGCAGCTCTGATAAGTGAGGAAACTGGACTTTGATCTCTCCTCTTTCGACTAACTGAGAGATTCTAACTCAAAAGCTCACTGGCACACACTCCCATCACAAGAACTACGGCAAAATGTGAGAAATTGAGTGAACATTCCTCTCCTCGCAGCACTGCATGCTGCGAGTGTGAGTGAGCGAGTGCGTGAAGGTAGTTGGTGAGTGCGTGGAGCTGCTGAGTGATTTTGGGATGGTTGGACTGTGTTTCTATTTTGGATTTTCTTTTTTCTTAATATACTGTTTTTTGGTGAAAAGGTTAAAAAGTTTTTCATTGATTTGTGAGTTGAAGAAACAGAACTTAAGTCAATTGATTGGTTTTCTTTGAGCCTCTTTAGTGAGGGTTCGTTTCCCCTGTCAATTAGGCATGGGGCTAGAGTTGTGGTCCCCCCCCACAGTATTCTGTGCTGCAGGTTCTGTTGCCTGATAGTGAACAGATTGGGCATGAAAACATAACTTATAGCTCTTGAATGAACAAAGTCGTAATTTTTCTTTTCAACGAACGTATAGTTCACTTGTTAGTCGAGAGAGGTGTGGTCTTGGATGACTTGTTTGTATCCTTAATGCGGATCACCATGTCTGGTGTCCCCAGAACAAGGTGTAGACAGTGGTGCAGGTGAGTAGCAGGCTCAGACTGGTGGTGCTGATGTATAGCAGCCTGCAGACAGTGGTCCAAACCAACAGCGGGCTGCGGGTAGCGCTGGCAACAACAACCCCCAAACAGGTCAGGATGATAAGGTGGAGGCCGCATCTCACTGTCCAAAAACAGATTTGGTAAATGTTGAAGGAATAGTGCAGGAGAACGACAAAGTGAAATGCTTCAACTTTGGCAAACGCGATAAAGAACTGAAGGAAGGTCAAGTGGACAGACAGGTGGAATGAAAGCTGAAGCTGTAAATCAGAGCATAATTGCAGGTAGTTTGAATGCGGTAAATGTTAAAAAAGAGGAGGAAGAAATGTAGGAAGGTAATTCATTGTCACAGTTCTCAAACGTTGTGCCGCAGGATGAGCATCGGCAGTCGTATTCTTTACAGAAGATCAATTACTTTGCGGATGAAACCTTTGGAAGACAGCCTGTGGAGGTCACAGAATTTTTCCCTGATGTAGACAGTTTCATTAACTCTGTTTTAAAGATAAGGAGAGCAGTTGGTTATGAACTGTTAAGCAAACAAAAAAGATTTGTCTAAAGAAGATATTGACTAAACTCAGGAAAGAAAAATGGGGTAAAGTTCCTCAGAAAATACGTGCATAATAAAATGGATGAAGCACAGAAGGTGGTCTCATTGTCTTCTCTTTCTTCTTCTTTCTGCTCTGCATGGACATCTTAAGAATAGTAGCTTTAAATATCAGTGGGGGCAGGGATAGAGAAAGATGAGGAGTGTTAACTGAGCTCAGCAGGAATAAAAACATTGATGTGTTCCTTCTACAGGAAAGGCACAGCTCATTAGATAATGAAGTTGAATGAGGAAGGAGCTGGGGTGGACACTTCTTTCTAAGTCATGGGACTAACCTTTGTGCGGGTGTAGAAATTTTATTTTCTCTGCACCTTCAGTTATCACATGTTTCAGTATGCAAAATAAAACAGGGCAGGGCACAGACTATGCAAAAACAATCAAGGACATACCATTTGTGTTTATAAATGTATACGCTCACAACTTGGGAGCAGGTCTACAGCTATTTCATAAATTACTGAAGCAGGTTAGGTTAGTTAGTTAAAGCAGAGATATCACGCATTGGTTTTTCTGACCAGCACTTAGTGATCTTAGACATTTCTTTACTGGCACGTTCTCACTGTTATCCATATTGGCGCTTTAATGTGCAATTGACCCATGACAGCGTTCTGCCAGTCTTTCTCTGACTTCTGGTGCCACTGTAGACAAATTAAAGGACTGACTATCCAGCTCAATGGTGGGATGTGGGGAAAACACAGATCAGATTTTTCTGCCAACAATACACAACACCTGCGATGGTCATTGAGAAAAAATGTTTAGAGGAGTTAGAAAGCGAAATCAGGATACGAAAGGATAGGACTAGTAGTGGGGCACATAGTAACAACAGGGCTTGGGATGGCAGAAAGAAGGCTTTGGGTAAGTTTCTTCATGAAAAAGCTAAAGGTGCTTTGATTAGAACCCAGATATCTACCATTAAAGAAACAGATGATGCAACTAGGCTTTTCTTTAAGCTGGAGAAGAGGGTTCGGGAACACAAGCAAATGATGCTGCTCAAGCTTCCAAATGGAGCTGTAACATCTGATCCACCAGAAATGGGAACACTTGCTATAGACTTTTATGCCAGCCTGTTTAGTGCTGAAGGATGTAACACTGAGAGTGTGGATACTGAAGGGCCTACCTCAGTTGGGTCAAGCAGAATCTGCTTTGTTGGAATCCGCTGTCTCTTTTGATAAGATGTCTTCAGCAGTTCAGCTGTGGTTGGTCATTTTTGGTCCAAATTACTCTGCAATGCGACATAGAAAGGTTGCTTTGGTTAATTTTCTACTAGGTCAGGCTAAGATAAGCATTTGGCTCACTAGAAGAAATAAAAAGAAGGGGACAGGATCTGCGGACCTGAACTTATGTTCAGTGAGCTGGTAGCAGCACATTTGAAAATCTAATTTGTGTAGTATACAATGGTGCCTAACATTGAAGAAATTGTTTCTGTTTGGGGAATCAGTGGACTCTTGTGCAGTGTAACTGATGGTAAACTTGCTTTGAATTTCAGAGGTAATCAATGTGCCATTTATTTTTGTTTTATTTGGGTACCGTATTTTTCGGACTATACGTCGCTCCGGAGTATAGGTTGCACCAGCCAAAAAATGCATAATAAAGAAGAAAAAAACATATATAGGTCGCACTGGACTATAAGTCGCACTTTTTTTTGGGGGGGGGGGGGGTGATAGAATCCGAGACCCAGAGCAGAAATTCCATCTTGAACGGCAATTTAAAATAATAATGGATTAAAGAACAGGACGAACACGGTTTCGCCTACGTTATGCTAACGTAACACATTCAGCTACATGACGCACAACGAACACGTGTTCGGTATGTTAACGTAACATTAAGTTATTCAGATAACCATAGCATAAAGAACATACTAACAAGTTAACCAAACCATCAATCCATTGAATTCTTCATCCTCGGTGTCACTTCTAAACAATTCCGTACACTCCGTAGACGAAGCGCCGCTTCCTCTTCTGTGTCGCGTTAGTCAGACTCGTTGTCAGCTGCAGTTCCAGTTATTCCAGCCTTTCTGAATCCCAACAGGATGGTTTGGTTGTCACTGAAGCCCATGTTTTCTTGATCCATCCAATGACTTCCAGGAAAGTTGGGTGGCGCATTCTCCCAGTTGCCGTTAAGCTGTGCTCTCCGTCCATCATCCACTGCGCCCACAGGTTACGCAAGACTGCCTTAAAGCTGTAGTTCACAGAGATGTCAAGTGGCTGGAGTATTTTGGTTCATGTGTTATAAATGTCACATATACGTCGCTCCGGAGTATAGGTCGCACCCCCAGCCAAACTATGAAAAAAAGTGCGACTTATACTCCGGAAAATACGGTACTTTCTTTTGAGTGTGGGTTGGGTGGGTGAAATTGTTCATATGTTAACCTGTCTTTTCTTTCAGTTATGCTTGTAGGTGAAACAATGTACCAATAAAGGGTGTGTTGAAGGCTCCTCTCCTCTCTTCTCCTCTCCTCTCCTCTCCTCTCCTCTCCTCTCCTCTCCTCTCCTCTCCTCTCCTCTCCTCTCCTCTCCTCTCCTCTCCTCTCCTCTCCTCTCCGTTGCTGATGAGCTATAGCAGTCGACCCTCAGACTGTTTCAGGCTATAAAAACATTTTGCTACCAACATTTTACAGCTCTTTTTTATTTGTTTATGTGTATGGCTGGGAAGGAGACAGGCATGCTCGCAGTGTTGCATTTATATACAACCCTGCTCTGTAGCCCACAAATCCAGAGTGGTTGCTCATTTTGCCTGCATTTCTGTCTCTTGTGTCATATTCTGAGCCATCTTTTCTTTCGAGCATCGTTTTCCAACACCCCTCCAGAGGAAAACATTTTCCTCACTACATTTGTACTAGGAATATATGAGTGTAATAAGGCTAATTCTCGTTCTCCACTTTTTCTCCACTTTTCCGCTCTGCTTCCTCTCCTGCTCCGTGGCTTCATGTGGGTGCTGTGCGGTTGGACACATCGGCTCCCTTAGGTGAGTTGAATTTTTCTTACAGTGCTAAACTAAGGGGACACACTGAATTTCAAGGACTTATGTATGGACGTGTTGTGCCAGATGAATATACACTGGCCATAAACTATATATCACAGCTTTGCTTTAAATTTCCACCCATAAAATCTTGGCATATCATCAATTAGGGAGCATCCAGAGTAATTCTGAGCACCAGTTATAAATTAAAATAGTTAAAGAGCTTCTGGCTGCATTGCTGTGCTGTTATGACCACTGACTATTAAGTGACACGTGTCCCCGCTGTCCTGCGATCAAACACTTTGTTCAATCTGTCCCTCTGCTTCCCAACTGGCTAGTTCACAAAGAGTCATAAAAATGATTTAAAAGTGTGATCACAGCATCAGCATGGTAATTGTGATTATTACTTTGGTCCTAATTGTGAAGCCCTTTCACATAAAAGTGGAAGTTGGATTTGATGCAGGCATACAGGCCTTTTCCAGTTTACTTAGAAAGAGCCGTCCAATTTTACAGCTTTCATGTAATCATGTCGGGATGATCTTTGCAGAGCAGAATTATATGCGATGAAAGCACCAAGAAAAAGCATTTTCGACAGTGAAAGCATTCTCAGAGGTTACGTAACTCTGAAAGTGTCTTTTTAATTTTTTTTTTTTTCAGCTCAGTGTAAATTTCATCATTATCATCGGCACAGCTGAGCTGAATTTCCTACTAGGATTGGAAGATAAAGAATATTGTATATCATACAAAATGATATTAGGGGTTGTTATAATCATAGCCAATCAACTTCTTCCCCAAATATACATTTGATGGAAAGGGAACTTTTTAAAGGAAGCAGATGACAAATGCTAATGCTGCAAATCCTGCAGTCAGTGTTTTTTGATGAGGATTGATAGGAGCGGGTGGTCTTGATATAGCTCAGTAATTTTATGTGAAGACAGAACTTGGGAATGGATCCTTGCAAACTACTGCAGCAGTTATGTTTGCAGGATGACATCATTCATACGCTTGTCACCTTTAAGACTAGATTAGCGGTTGCGTTGCATAAAGTTGGAAAGTTTTGTGTAAGACAAAGCTTAAAATCTAATCAGTTGTGTGTGCAAAAAAGTTCACTTAAAACTTCAACAGTCAATATGTAACAGCGCAATTTGGAGAGTTGAAGTCTATACTTTCAGTTGTAGACTACAGATGCAGCACTTACCTGTCACCCTTTTAGCTGTCACCCTTCCTTCTGACAGCTAAAAGATATTTTTAACCAAAATAAGTGGTCTTCATACAATACATTCTGCAGCTGTTGTGGCTGTCAGGTGAGGCCAGATATGCCATTTACAGCACAGACACTACACAGTTCATCACATATTGATTTATTTTATTTTATTTTATTTTTTAAAGTCTTTGACAGATTGGCATTTTCTCTAATGTTTTGCATCACTTTTAAAACCATGTTTGCTGTTAATTGTGGTGATCAGTGTGTCGATGCGGCAGGATACATTTGTACTACTACAACTTCTGACTGCAAGTGCGTTGTGGCCTTTTGACTGCTCGGTGTGCAGCGCATGGACTGTGCATTAGACTGAGTCATCAGTCCATGTGTGAAAAGTTAGTTTGCTCCAGAGTTTAACCTGAACTCTTTTGGGAGTTCAAGTTCTTTCTCTATCAGGACTAGAATATTAATTTTATTTACGTCCATGATTATGCAAAAAAGCACAAAACTCTAGCACTTCCACTGAAATGAACTTAGTAGGCAGAGGCACGAGTATAATTTCTGCCACTGAAACTGTTCTGTGCAGCCCAATTTGTACTGATTATTGTGTCATGGCTCAAAATGACATTGCATGACATAGTGTGAATTGGAGCTCTCCAGCCCAGAGTGCCAACACAATTGTCACTTCACTGGCATCGGGTCACTTTGCTTCATTTGCATCCTCCCAAAATTTGGGGCCAGAAGAATTTTTGAAATATTCTGAGAGCATTTGCAGAGATGTTAGCTCACTAATTAGATATTTTCATGGAAAATTGAGATCGTAAGATGATTTCTTAAGCATTTTTGCTTTACTGGCATCATAAAGCCTGGAGACCCAAATGTTCATTTACAGTCATTATGTTAATGGCAATTAGTATTGACTTTTGCTGCTTGCTGGTGAGTGCGCCAAATGTTTGCAGAAAATTATAGCAGCCATCAGTGAGAGCAGTGTTTATACTGACGTAATCTTTATTTGGAACACAAAGAGAGCTCTGGTACTCAGACACAACTGATACCTGAATGTGTGCAAGTGACTGGTTGTGTATTTTCAAGTGCATTGTGTACTACCTTGGCAGAAGAGAGTGTGGGGGTTTTATGAAAGGTGCATTACTGGACAGAGAGAGTAGAGAGCTCTCATCATCTGCTACATTATTCACTGAGTATTGGTGTGTGTGGGTGTGTGGATGGAAAAGCACCGGCATGACAGATTGCCCCTTTGGAATACTTTTTTTGAGTTAGTACAAGAGGATGTCTCTGTCAAAAATGGTATTGGTATGATTATTTTTAAGTAGTCAGTTGAGTTAATTAATTCTTTTAGGACCTAAGGGCATTTAGGAGATAGTTTAGATTTATTTCAGTCTTTTTTGTGCTTTTTCTTATGGAGATCTGACCGTTTGATTTGACTGACTTGGCCTTAGTTGATTTTTGGGGAGATTAAAACCTGTCACAAATATGGTATGATGCCAAATATGTCACAAATATGATACCATTTTATGTGATATAAAAGTGTCTGACAGTTAGAGCTGTGTGTCAGCCTCCGATGATAGTTGAGTAAAAAAGGAGCTACTTCAACAACCTCCAACAAAGCACAATTCTTTTCAAAATATGCAAACAAACTTTTACTGCTGAAAGTGGAAGCAACAAACTTGTCTCTCCGCTTGAGGATAAAGCCTGGAGTATAACCAGGCTGTGAAGGCATGCGAGGAGGAGATACTAGCAACTGGTGATGTGTGACGCAGAAGTAAAAAAAAAAAAAGAGTCCACCAAAGCATTTTTGGCAGACTCGCTTTAGACAGAAAGCAGAACAGTGGATGGAAGTTACCAATTGTGGTTACATGGTGATAAAAGAGGGCTTTCAGCAGCTGGTTAAAAAGCTCAACCAAAGATAAAACATCCCAGGTAGAAAATATTTCCCAGTTTTATTAGCTTTTGAAAAGTTACAAGGTTAAGTTACTTTAGTTATTATTAAAAACTGCTAAGGAGGCATGTTATCCTTTTACTTATTTTTTTATAGAGTAGTGCCAGTGTGGTAACAACACAACAGAAAATATTTGCTTCACTCTGACCCAAGTGGACCCTTGCGTGTTCGTGAATGTGTAAAGTACTGGCCTAAGTCTGCAGCAAGGCACTGTGTGCACTCACTCCACCTGTTTTGTTTGTGGTTGATTGCCTTTCTGTCATTGCCTCCATCGTCTGTGTGTTGTCCTGCATCCATCTTAGCTCCATGTGTGCTTCAATTTGAATAATTGCAGCTGACAGTTCAACTTACATAATTCGAAACTGACACCATAATGGTAGACGAGGTCAACTGCCAGGTGACTTAATTCCATTACACTTTTTCAAGCTCCACTACAGCTCAGTGATTAGTTGGCTGGTGTTTGCAGACAAGTGAGCATCTTCCATGCAAACTGCAAGCAGCCAGAGCAATTGCAAGGAGGTTTTTGGTGCAGCAACCTCTTACACACTTTTCCTTAGCGAGCAAAGGTTGCCAGGGGGTTCCGACTGGTCTCTGGGCCTGTTGACTGGGGCCTTCGCTGATGGAAAGGCAGCTTCGCCACAGAAAAATTAACCGGTGCGTGCAGATGAATGCACCCTCTTACTGATATAGCACAGTGGACTTTCCAGGCTAGATTTAAAAATAAAAGTTGAAAATAAGAAATGCAAAAAAAAAATCGAAGTGTCTGGGAAGGTGCAGGTACTACGCATCACTCATACAGAACATTCCCTGACTCTCTGGAGAGTGCAAAGTTAGCCGAGCCATAATGGTCACATTAATAGAAATATGCTTAGCTGAAATAAAATGGATTTATCCTTTAATCTCGTTTTGGGTGCTGGTCAGACTAATTTAGCAGTGTGTAGTAATCACTTTTTGCTCTGGGAACTTGTGAAGAACATTTATCCAACATTTTTGACGTTTCATATAAAATGATTAATTTTTAAACTGACTAAATAACTGATGGGTTTTCTGTAATGAAAAGAATCAGCAGCTACAGTCTGAGACACACATCATGTACCAGGAGAGCTTCTTTCAGTTTTGCGTCTCATTTACTGTGTCACATCTGTATCTGCAGCCTGTTTTTCAATACATGTTTTTAGCATTTTTTTCCTCTTTCTCTGGTTCTCTCATTTGCTTCTTCTCCATTTTTCTTTCTCCTTTTTTGCGCCTATTTTTTTCCCCCTTCCTTGTAACGGTTACCTTTGCTCTTCTTTCACTTCTGTCTTCCTCATTGATTCAGTCCCATCATTCTCACTGCTCCTCTCTCACACTAATCCGCAGGAGAAGGTACAGGTTTGCTCTTTGGGATTGAAGGAAAAAAGGGTTTAATACCCTACCTGCACGTGTGTGTGTGTGTGTGTGTGTGTGTGTGTGTGTGTGTGTGTGTGTGTGGGTTGCTGTATGCATTCTTGCATGCACACCCCTTTGCTTGTGTGAAATTGGGAGATATTGGTCTGAATATATAAGAGGATTCAATGATGCTGTGTTGAATTTTCATTTCTCTCTCTGCACAAAAATGACTCGGTGCCAGGACTAAGACAGGGAGAGTTTGTCTTTTGGTTCAGAGTTGTACATTCGCTCTGTACCAAACACACAGTCACAAACATACATCCTGTTAGAGTAGGCGTGTGAATGATGTATGGAGCTCTCGTCTGCGATGAGTCTCATACACCACTCCTTCCCATTACTTGTCTTTCCTGCCATTCAGGGTTCTGTGCTCTTGTTAGCGGGGCGATGAGGGCACGGCTAAGGGCAACAAAAAAAAAAGGGCACACACTCCAGGCCGTCAGACGACACTACCCATTCTTTTAGCTCTCTTCTTCCTGTTTTCTATCATTCCCTCACTCCCTACATCCATTCCTTCCTCCCTTCAACTCCCGGCCAGTAGAAATTACTTGTCCCATTGCAAGGGCGCATCATCAATCCCATGATTCATTGCGTGTTGCCAGCGTAATGGCAGCTGCTTTGATTGAATCGAGGGGGCGCATGCGTTTGTGTCTCTGCTTGGACACAGTTGTGTGTGCGAGAGATGACTTCTGAATGAAAGGTTTATTTTTTTTAACCTTTTAAAAGCCCCCTGTTTGTCTGCCCTCCACCTCTGCCTTTGCTCCCTCTCCGCCCCTCTGCCTCTCTTTCCTTCCATCTCTCCAGTCACGGCGCCCACGCTCTTTGGGGATGGAGCAGTGTTTGCCTGGCTGTCCCTCCCTTGTTCTCCCTTCTTTTTTGCAGGTTATCAGGCCATTTAGCACTAAATGCTAATGCTGTAATAAATTGTGTTTTTGTGTTAGGGGAATGCTCATAATGGGTACTACAATCAGAGAAATGGAAGAGCTTTTGCTCCCTGTTAATTCACTCTTTGCTAATGCATGTCTCTCTCCCCATTCAAATCTGGCCCTTGTTTGTTTCTGTTTGTCTCCAATTTTTGGTGGTATTCATTTCCTTAAATATATTTTTTCATTCATCCAATTTCAGTAATGTTTGTCAATCGACCGCTTCCTCTGCTTCTTTTCTCCTTTTCCACCTTTGTTTTTTGTCTTTGGCAGTCTCAAGCTTGCCCAGACATGAAGCTTCGATTGGGGTTAAGGCGTCAGATTGATGTCAGTGAATTCAATATAAACTGAGTGAAGCTGGACTCAACGACTTGACATGTTTTGTTACATCTTTAACCGTTAATCTTAGCTTTTCTCAGCTTCATATACTATGCGTGTACTAATTTAACTGGAAGTAAATACAGCACTGATGCTCTTGTCCGATTTCTGAGAAACATTGCAACTGGTTAAAACACAGCTTTTCTTCTTCAGCAACATTTTTTTCCTTTGTTACTCTTGTCTTCAAAGCCTGTAATTTTGATTGTACATTCATCAAAACATGAAAGGTTAAGTAGGTTTTTTTTTGGTAATCCTTGCTTACTCTGCTGGCAGCCAATTCTTTCTGAATTACTAGTATTTTTTTAATGTATTTTTGCAGTGGAAAAACCCACATTTCCAGGAAATGTGGCATTTATGATCACCCAACTATATCTCTAGTATTAGAGATATAGTTGGGTGTTTTCTAAATGGAGAAACCTTTAGTTTAATGTTATATAAAAAGCAAACAAAGAGAAGAAAACAAAACCAAAACTCAACTAAACATTAAACCAGTTACTGTACATGTAACAGAGCTATCAGAGAACCAAACCAACCAAACTGGGGCTGATTTCTGTGACAGTGAGTGACTGAGCTTTTAAATGTGACTGGGTTTCTTCTCCAGACTGCTGTTTAAATTTATAGATATCCAAGAAATCTTTTATATTATAACTTGGTATCAAAATTTGCTGTTCCACATCAAGTTGTTAAATGTATTTTCACAGTTCATTTCACCATAGTCAAAGAAGGCTGTTTCTGTCTGCAATAATTTATTGTGGGTATGTTTGGCAGCATGGCTGTGTTCTGGGGCCTCGGATAATGTAAAAATAGTTTTCTTTATATTGTTTTCAAGTATAGACTGCTGTAGTGTGACACTGTTAAGAGAAAGTTGTGCACATTGCCAAAGTTTGCCATTGACATTTCTGAGGGAATTCCACACGACACCTGGATGAAATATTGCAAGGTAGATAAAGTGCACAATATAGTAAAGATGGAACAATTTTATACAAGGCCTGTCAATCTGTCCTGGTCAACTAAGAGTAATGTGGCAAAGTACTGTAAATATCATGTTGGAAGAGAGATGGAGTCGTGAGATGTGAGGAATTCACGGGCACGATATATACGCACCTCTGCCACATTCACATTTGTCGTCGTTACTAACCTCCTCGCAGTCCCACAGGTCAGATTCAATCTAAAATCAATTTTGTCTTCTCATAAAAGCTATTATCCCTTTTGTGCCTGTAGTGTACCTTTGGCGTATTTAAATTTTACAGCCTGAAAATCATATATTCATGCAGAAGAAGCGTAGAAACTATTTTGGGTTATTATCTTTTGGAGTAAAATGACTTATTAAAATGTGCTATTATTTGCGTTCACAAAGGAAGATTTTTCTGCGGTTTAACTGCAGATAACTAGTTTCTCTAATGATGCCTTGGCTATTAGTCATGAAGTCACTGGTGTCAGGTGGGCAACTGATTGGACCGATAAGTGTTTAACCTGGGATGGCCCCCCACAGTGATGTGATCCCCTTGTCATTGTATTGATTGATGTGGCGATGGCGCTGCCTCGCCAATCGCTTCCAATAAAACCGCCCGCTAAATGTCTGGGTTTGATCACGTTTTAGTGTTCGTGTGTGTTTGTTTATGTCTAAGAGAAACAGAGATAAGGATTGTAAGACAGGAAGAATTAGATTGCCCCAGATAATGCTGTCTCATGCAGCCGTGTTCATATACTGGGACACACACACACACACACACACACACACACACACACACACACACACACACACACACACACACACACACACACACACACACAGTTAGACACACAAATATGTGCAGGAATAGTGAGGCTTTGCCAGACTGTTTAGACCAGTCGATAGGTAATCAGTTGGCGGGTATGTAACAGTAGTAATTCCGTCCTACCCACTACTCAGCCTTCTGTGGGAATTAGAGAGGTGCTGTCAGATATCACAGCAAATTGGAATCTTAACACATACACACACGTACACACACACACACACACACACACACACACACACACACACACACACACACACACACACACACACACACACACACACACACACACACACACACACACACACACGTACAGGCATGCCACACAAGCTGGCAGAGGAAATTCATTGGTGCAGGGTTGAATGAGTCACATAGGACTCCCTGGAAATTAAATTTTTCTCCAATGAGAGTATGCATGGCGTACAGCAGACACAAACAAACACACAAAAAGCAGTTTGAGATTTCACACATTTGCTTGCACAGAGTAAAATTTGCTGTTTTTCTGGGATTCATTTTAATAGCACATAGCTGCCACTGTATTTTGGACTTTTCCTAATAATAGAATAGTAAAAAGAAACAACAACATTTTCCCACTTGATTAAAATAAATGAAGGTGGAATTTAAATTATTGAAGGAAGACAGTTGCGTTGAGCTAACATGAGACAAGCCAAAGGATAACAAAGAAGGACGCACAACCTGTTATTTAAGGTCTCACGTATTCAACAGATGTTTGTCTGCGTTATCTGATTACTCGTGCCATCCGTCTGCCACGTGTCTCTTGTTTTGGGTTTTCACCTTTCTTTATCTACCTCCTCTTCCACTCATGCTGCTCTAGTGGCACTGAACATGAGTCAAAAACCACAGCCTGTCTGTGTGATGAATGGATCAGAGGAGGAGAGAAAGGAGGGAGGGATGGAGAGGTAGAGGAGGAAAAGGTCACAGTGTTTCCTGAATCAAAACGTCCGGTGTTTGACCATTGAGAGTGCTGGTGTTGATCTTTTACGGTGTGTCTGGGCACTGACCTCAGATGGTTGGCTGGCTGGAGGAACACTGAAGATTCAGTGTTTGCATGTCTGGAGGAGGAGGTCGCACCAGGTGTTACACGAGCTGAGAGAGTCACAGGCAGCTAATTTCCTGCTTCCTGCATTTAAAAGGGGGACAGCCAAAAGTAGAAATCGTGGTAGCCTGAGCTGACATCCTGACTTAGTCCAAAATACCAAAGACAACAAACATGCTATAATGTAAATATAATCCATCCAACCTTTTATTAACCTCTTGCTCAGTTTAGGGGGGACCCAAGTCTATCCCAGCTATCCTGGGGCAGGAGGGAGGGTACAGTACACCCTGGAAAGGTTCCCTGTCTATTGCAGGGTTGTAAATATAAAGAAAAGAAAATCATCAGTTTCTCTTCTTTGCAGAGGTGAGGTTGCTCATTTTGTTCACCCAGCAGTGCGAACCCCCCAAAAATGTATTTTATAATGGGACAAAACTTATTGGATTGGTATTTTTCTTAATAATCAACTTCAATTATTTCTGCTGCATTCATAAGGAGATCATATTTATATTTAGCACTATTAGAAAGATGTAGCCCTGTCATCAGAAACCTAAAGCTCATCTGTACGACGCATCCGGCTTCTAATGATAAAGATACAAACATCATCTGCACATAATCCCACATACACAAAAACACAACTGCTGTATGCAAAGGTAGATGCACACAGTCATGCATTCACACTTAACGACCCTCTAATTAAAAGTTTATTCCTGTTGGCTCTACTTTTTTATTTAGTGGCTGCGTTATTGTTGAAAGCTGCTGAGTGGCTGTCCAATTGTGGTCAAGTCTCCTTATTCTCCCTCTCTCAAATTTCCACACTCTCTCTGCTCCTAACCATGCGCTCTTTTCTCTTCTCACTTTTTTATATTTCTACTCTCCGTGCAGGTTTTGGCTTAATTGCTTCTCACCGCTCCACTCTTCTACTTCATCATGCTTGTTTGCTGTTTGCTGCTTTTTTAAAATGTTGAGCTTGAATTCCACATTCCCATCCATCCCCTTGTTAAGTGATAACGTACCAGCCCTGATTACACGCCCAAGCCCTTATGCTCCATATCTCATTGATGCACTGAAGTCTGTTCTTGTGTTGTGTTTCTTGGCGTTTGAGATGCTGGCTGCAGTTTTGCATATGATGGCACTTGTCTTCCTCTCAGGCTCCCACAGGTGTTGTGTCTCATTGACTGGCACTCAGTGTGTACTTTCACTGAGAAGAATTACATATTCATTTTCAGTATTTTAGAAGCAATTACCTAAAGCTACTGTAATTTATATTAGCCTGTAGCTAGCCATGGAGTGGCAGATCATCATGCAAACCACCCTAATTTCAACAACCCCCCAGTGTTTGGTGATGTTTAAAAATATAATGATATTATTTAAAAAATGGACTATATTATTATCAGTTTAGTTGAATATTGTGTTATTTACAGTGTGACTTCAGTAAATGCATGAATCTCTTCTGCTGCTTTATTCTTCTGCAGTATAGAGCTTGAAACAGCACCTGTCCAACAATGAATGATAACTTGGAACCATCTTCTTCCAGTTCTGATCTGATACCGGTACCTTGGTATTGGGTATCAATACCAATACCAATACAGAGTACCAAGATTTTATTTAATTTTTAAAATTATTTTATATTTATCAGTCACAAATCAGCCACTTAAGGTTCTTAAACTAGTGTACTCCCATTTCCTATCCCAAGCTCTGATAAATGGGAGGGTTACATCAGGATGAGCATCCTGATCCACCTGCTCTGGCGACTGCTTGGGAACTAAGAGAGGAGCCTAAAGAGTCTTAGTCTGCTAATAAAAGTTTTTTGACATCTTACCTGTTGCTTTTCTTTAAATGGAATAACTAAGATGTAATTATTTGTGAAAAATGGGATGCAGTCCCACAGCTGTACTGTATGTGTGACCAAGCTGGTGACCAGCATGAGAAGGAGGTGCCAGGCTGTTGTGGCTGTGTACTGTACGTTTCTTCCACATGCTACTGAGTCCACTGTTTGTTAAATGAATAACCTGAAAAATTGCCAGTATGTTTTGTTTCTACAGACTTCATGCAATTGAATAAACGACACCAAACAAGAATCAAAAACAGAATAAACTGTTTGGCATTGGCAGAGAAGATCTGGAGAGTTTTTCATGGGCACAGCCCACAAGTTTATATATTTAGAATTATTTCAGCCAGGACATGGCATAATATCTTCAGATGTTAACCCAGCCTAGTGCAAACTTTTAACTCCACTTGACCTTGTAAATCCTCTATTTGTCACAACACTATTCACGTTATTGGAGCTAACTTTTAGTAGTGTGTTAGTGTTTTGTTTTGTTTGTTTTTTTTGCTTATGGGAACTGAAGGAGCATTTAGACTTGGAAACGGATCACTGTGACAGACTTAAGCAGATAGTAAAAGAAAAGACAGAAGATTGACAGGAGGAAGACAGTGGGGGATGGAACAGGTAATGTTGAGAAATGCTGGGGATAAATAAACAGGAAAAAAAGCAGTGAAGATGGATAACATCCGATGCAAGAGCAATTTAAGAAAGCCACAGTAAGAGGAAGGAGAAGCGGTCATTGTGGAAAGGTATATCATCAGTGTTAGCTGGAAGTAGATAAACTCGCCTTCATAGTTCCTAGGGGATGGATAAATGCAACACGTTCAGAGATGGATGAAAAGGGGGGAGTGTGTAAATGAGAGCAAGTCTTCATGAAGGTGTGATGGTATGGTATGAATTTGCACACAGAAACTGGTCTTGCAGCTGTAGTGAACTGATTTGAAGCGGTCACTGTCTGAGGTATTTAACTAGCCTGGCAGTGGGTCACAGAAAGGTCTCCTCACTCAATCCAAATCATTCTTGACTGTTTTGGGAACAGTGTGTAAAACAAGAAAACTAGGATGGGTTTGTAACAGTACAGCAAGTTTAATGTAAAATGTGATAATTGTCTTTGGGCCTTTATTTATCTGTAGCAACAGAGAGAGACCATCTTTTAAAACCAGCTGGCATTAGGACAGAAAGATTCCCATTTTTTTCCTGTTATTTGGATTTTAGTAAGGATGCTTTCAGCTGCCTTCTCTGCCTGTACTTGTTCTCTTGATAAGCTGAGGAAATTGTATTTATAACTGCACAGCACTCATTTTATTAGTACAGCCATATATACATTTTTTTCATTCAGTTTTTAGCTACTATCTTTGACACACAGCACCACCTGCACTGATGTTGTACAGTCTCCTGACTCATACAGCAATTTTTCATTAATTTGGATGGGTTCAAAAAACTAGCAGAGGTAGTCGTGACATCCCAGACAGGTGGTTTAACTCTGCCTCTGACTACCTCTAGAGTCAGTCTGACTTAGCATTCCCTAACTGTTCAGGAGAAGCTTTCACAAAGCCTACAGTGGAAGACAGATTTTACTCAGTAGACTAGCAAGCTGATAAGGAAGTACACAGCCATATTATAAATAACCTACTCAAGAGAATAGTCCCTGCTAAACTTGACACGACAGATAAATGGCAAGTGCACGTGTGTATGTGTGTGTGTGTGTGTGTGTGTGTGTGTGTGTGTGTGTGTGTGTGTGTGTGTGTGTGTGTTAGTCTGTATTTGTGTGTGCGACGGTTTCTGGAGGTTAATATACGCCTGGTGTAACGAGAGGGAAATTGCTTTATGCTGCTAAGCCCTCGGGCTAGAACATCACAGTTATGATGAACAAGAGTTTTACAAAGCCTTCAGTTAAGAGGCTGCCACACACACACACACACACACGCACACACACACACGTTGAGGCATGTTTTCTTGTGATATGCACACATGCACACGATGCAGGCATACATTAACTGGAGCCTTATCATTTGTGTTCAGACAATTGTGTGTGTGTGTGTGTGTGTGTGTGTGTGTGTGTGTGTGTGTGTGTGTGTGTGTGTGTGTGTGTGTGTGTGTGTGTGTGTGTGTCACTGTATGAGTGGAGCTGTCACAGAACAGACTGTCCCATCCCTCATCATGGCATGGTCGTAGGGTCAGGCGGGAGGGATGCTGGGTGTGGGTGGTTTGATGTCTCTGCTGATATAAAACCCTGTCAGCTGGTGTGTGTGTGTGTGTGTGTGTGTGCGAGAGAGAGACTGATCAGGGGCTTTGTCTGTCAAACAGTCAGAACTGAGAGGACCTGATTGAAAGCAGTCTAAAAGGTCAAAGTCAAGAGTCAGATCAAAGAGCTGAGAAGTATCTTTTTAGTGATTGTGGTGTGGCCATAAAGACGTGCATGGAATACACACACACATACACACAGGTGTGTACACAAGCTCAAACGCATTTCAGGGATCAATACAGTGGAATCAGGGACAATGCCGTAATTCAGTGTAACAGTAATGAATGTTCCAATTAGGCTGTACTCAGCAGTACATCCTCACAGTACAGCTTTTACAAATTGTGCTTGTGTGTGCAGTACACAATGTGTCTTGGTGTATATTTAGGTGTGTGTGTGTGTGTGTGTGTGTGTGTTTGTTTGCAAGACATATTTCTACTGTACCATCTATCTCTGTCTCTCCTGCACACCAGCATTCACGGTAAGATTGCAGCTTATTACCTGTCTTTGGCGGGCTGTCCCGAGGGGCAGCCAGGGGATATTGCTGCTCAGGGACCTGCTGAGTGTAGGTCACAGCACCGCTGGCCACCTTATCCTGTGGTGACCACAGAAGTGTTACCTACAGCTGCTCTAATCCTTATATTTCATTATTTCACTCTCTAGTATAGTTTTACTCTGGGGTGAGCCTTCAAAAGAAATCTGTGAGAATATTTTAGTAATTATAGGACCGATACACGTACATTTTCTTGACCATTTGCAGATCAGTAGAAGTATTCTGACAAATATGGACCAAAGCCTGGCAGTGAATTCAACTGAAGCTATGCTGCATCATACACACGTAACACATGTATGCTTTGCTCTCCTCACATTGTATATCAAACACACCCACCCGTCTGGTGGTCCATTTGAGCTGTAACATTTACATGTCTTTGACATGTCAACGCACTGCTCCTCTGCCTGCTGTTTTAATCCCTCCACCACCCTCGGCATCTACCTTTAGGCTCTTGGAAGAAATGTACTTATGAGTCCGTAATTTCTGTGTGATGCCAAACGATATCCTGCTACTATAAAAATAGATTATTTTAAATGTGAATTGTCTCACTGAAATTTTTATGTTAGCTGCTGCTTTTCTAATAAATTGATGATTAATGTGTATTTAGCTACTTTTAGTCAATAGTATATGCTGTAAGAAGGATTATTTCCTTCAGTACTACTGTACAGCATGCAGTCATGTGCATGAGGTTACACACTGAACAGGTTGCCAGTCAGTTGCAGGACTGACTTAGAGAGACAACCAGTCACCCTCACATTCATGCCCACACCCACTTAGAACCACTTAGAATCACCAGCTAACCAAACATGCATATGTTGGGACTGTGGAAGGAAGTTGAACCCACATAGACACGGGGTAAGTGTGCAAACTACACAGAGCGGTCCCGGCTGGCTGGTGGATTTCAATACAGGACCTTCTTGCTATGAGGTTACGGGGCTATTTACTTCACCCCTGTGCTGAAATTGAAATAATCAATATTTGCTGCTAGTGCCTTAGCTGTCTCTCTCAGGTGCTGCCAGAGTCTTTAACAAATATGATGTGTCTCAGTTTAAAGGAAGTGATGCCACAGCAGAGTCCTACATGAGTCCATTCCTGCAAAGTCACACCTAGAACCAACCAAATACCTGTGATCTAAATCAAATCCAGACCAGACCTGAGCATTTAATAAGTTCAATTATTTAAGTTCAACTTATTTAAGATTATTTTACATTATGTATAATGTACATTGTACAAATCTCTGATTTGCTGAGCTCCAACTTTTTGCTCGTGTAATAAAAACTTAGTAGTGATCACATGTCAGCATATCTAAAGTGCATCCCATTGATATCCAGCAGCTGCAATATCAGGTCTGCAACAAACACAGCCTGGTTGTATCATAGACACTAACCAAATAATATGAATTATAGCAGCTCATTATGGTTGATACTCTTTGTGTGTGTGTGTGTGTGTGTGTGTGTGTGTGTGTGTGTGTGTGTGTGTGTGTGTGTGTGTGTGTGTGTGTGTGTGTGAATTTATTTCCCTGCTTCCACATTTAGTTAATTTTCACATTTGCAATAACCAGTGAATTAATATAAATATACTTTTTACCTAATACATATACTCTTTGTACCTACCCCAGCTCTGTACTGTATGGGCCGTACTTATTTTTGGTAGTATCTTCCTTTAGCATGTGGACTGCATTTAGACCAAGCTGAGATATATCCACATGGACTTCAGCTCCAGTTGTTGTGTGGCTGCTCTGTTAGCAGCTTGATTGCAATGAACTGCACTGCCTGCACTTACAACTTTCATTACTTGCCAGAGAAGTATGGAATGCGTGTGTATGCGTGTGTGTGTGCGTGTGTGTGTGTGTGTGTGTGTGTGTGTGTGTGTGTGTGTGTGTGTGTGTGTGTGTGTGTGTGTATTTATATATATATATATATATATATATGAGTCTAAATGTAATTTCAGGAAAGCTGGTCATATGCAGATAACACTTAGCTAGTTGTGCCTCACTCACTCACTGAATTACGCTAAGCCTTTGTCTGTCTTTGACATACCCACATTCAGTGATCTATATGTGAATGAATAGCAGGTTGAAATTGTGTAAATCTTGCTAAGGAAAGGAAATTATTTCAGGAGGTGCTGAATTTGTCTGGTTCTTGTAGAATGAAAATGTTGTCCCTGTCACCATAGCTATGCCTTTAGCACCCACACAGAGAGACTGATTGCGACATTCCTGTTGTATATGCCACCATCTGCTGAAAGGATCCCAGGAGACAGGAAGGTTTGCTAAAAGTTTCAGTAGTGCCAAAGTGATGCGACTCGCCATCAAGTCTTTTTAATGGGAAAAGAAAGAGCTGCATGACTTTGCCGTGTAGTATGTGTGTTTTCTTTCTTCTCCTCATCATTTTACATCTGCAACGGGGTAATTTGTTTATGAAACATTTGGTCATGCTTGGGCTCTGGGAAACGTCTGCATCCATGTGCAGTGCCGAACATAACAAGTGCTTTTTTAGCAGCACGATGTAGTGCACAGTCAGGGGTCGTGTGAGGAGAGGTTCCCTTTAATTCATATCAGAAATCTTCTGTTATTCTTTGAAATATCTGCTGCTTCACTTTTACACCCTCCAGCTTACACATATTAAGTAGATCAAAGTGAAACTCCCCTGTCCATCACAGTTCAAAATTGCATTTCGTTATGTAAACCACAGAGGACTGAAGTGACAGTAATTATGCAGCTCTTTTTGTATCAGTACATTTTACAGTCATGGACTAAGTGATGTGATTATGTGAATTTTTTGGATTCATTATTCAGCATTCAGGAGTTGTAAAATGGTTATTTTAGATTATTTTGAAGGCATGACACACACACACACACACACACGCGCACACACACACACGCGCACACACACACACACACACACACACACACACACACACACACACAAATTGACCATGATTACATAATGCTATAAAAGCCTTCTTTATTTACCTTGAAATAAAGTGGCATGCATTTCGCCTTACTTAAAGAAGATGTGACATCTTACTGTGATGCAAAACTGCACAGAAAAACCCTGCAGTATGATATTAGCTTGTGGTACAATGATTTTTTTTTTTCTGCATGAGCTGTCTTGACTTAAAAGGGGCTTTAATAGTAATGCTTGCAAGGCAGTCTCTAAAAAAATGTAACTATACAAAAGATTTTTATCAGTAAAGTATTGAAAGTGCCAGTAAAGTCTTTATGATACGTTCTGATTTATTTCACACAGTGTGCTTTATTTAAAAAAAAAAAGTCAAGTATTACAATAGCTGTGAATTATTTTTCAAGGCTTTGTGCTTTTGCTCAGCTGTTGAAAGTTTTGCACATGGCCGGTCCTGAATTATTTTTGTCAAGTGGTTTTCTGAACTTGAGCAGTTTTCCCCTCTTATATAAACTAATTGAAAGGGTAAAAAATCTGCACCATGTTAAGTCATCTTGTGCAGCGTCATCTACAGTATCTACATAATGTGTAAAGTAAAAATTTAAAGTATTTTCTACAGTGTTCACAATTTTGCTTGACTTGTAGCAGAGCAGTTTTTAATATGCAAGAAAACATCCCCAGCCTTTAGTCTTTCTCTCTCTCTACAGCAAGTAGATTGCTGCAGAGCCCCAGCCTGGGAGAGAGACTGCAGAGAAGGGAGGACTAGCTGCCAGCCCCCCTGCTGATTAGCTTGATTAATTAGACCCAGACTTTATCAAAGTGATATTTGGAGTTTGTATGCAAAGAGGCCCCCAGTAATGGTAGCAGTTGTAGCGCTATTTGTGCTGCCATTGTGTATGTTTGCTCTCTCCCTTGAATTAGCATCTACCATTTATTCTCATCTCACTCACGCAGCCCTCAGATGCCGATTTACTTAAAATACCTCAGCACTTTTTAAAAAAAATGATCACCTCCTTTTATGTGTTGATGTGTCACTGTCACTGTTTAACAAAACGAGTGTCACTCTGTTGCACAGCTGGTCATTTGTTATTGTTTTCTTTGTAGAGCCAGGTTTCTGCTAGTTGTAACTACCGCTCAGAAGGCTTTCTCATAATCACACATCGACTTCGTTTGTCAAATTGTCTTTTTAGTCAACGAAGCTCATCAAATCTGACCTGATGTCACAACCAAAACATGGCAGAGTTCTGGATATTAGGGGCTGCAGTCTCCAGGTCGAAAGGTTGATATGCTCTTATCTGCCTGGATTCTCATTGGCTGGACATTCACTGATATTGTGTTTGGAGAAAAGTGCTACATAAATAGCTTTCCACGAATAAGCCATTTATTTTTTTCTTGTCAGGGGAACAGACTACCTGTGGAAAAACATGTTGTTTTGAACATGCACCATGACATAGTGTCTAAAAATGGTTGGCTTACTAATGTGTGTTAGGATGTTCTGCCAACTTTTTGTGTTCAGCTTGAGACTTTGTAAGGTGCCAACTTTGATAATCATCACACTCAAAGTGTTTGATCTAATAATCAGTTTATAAAGGCAGTCTCGTGCAGCGTCCACTTCGATGGCTCTACTGAGCACCACTAGCAGCAGTTACACCGACACCAGGCTTCATATGAAGCCTCCACTCTCATCAAAATATAAAGTTGTATGACCAAAAGTAGGACAGCGAATGTGAACTGATGAATTGCCAGATTTATTCCTCCCGACATGAGGTCCTTAGCAAGATTATTATTAATGAAAATTAATGAAATAATGAAAACTGAAATTGAAAAAACATTTTCGTTAACTGAAATAAATAAAAATTATAATTAAAAAGAAAAAAACTATAACTAGCTGAAACTATATTGTGAGTTTACAAAACTAACTAAAATGAACTGAAATTATGGATAAAATGAAAACTTTCATGTTTGTCAGTTTATTTAAAAGCGTTGTGGATTGATATTATTTTTTTTTTTTTCCCCGCCCTAGCAGTTTAAGCTGGGAGTGCCATACAGCACCTCACTGTGTGTGTGTGTGTGTGTGTGTGTGTGTGTGTGTGTGTGTGTGTGTGTGTGTGTGTGTGTGTGTGTGTGTCTGCTGACTGCACTGGTCTGCAAAGTAATGGCAGAGAAAGCGGCAGAGTCCCATATGGGGTTTCTTTGAGTACGATAGCGAGACAGATAGAAGCGAGAGTCTTGTTGTGGATGATGAAAAAATGTAAGTAGAAAAAGCACCAACATCAAAGTCCACCTGAGAAGTGTGCACAAGGTGGCTACGGAAACCGCTCTGAACCTACTGTACAACGTAACCTGACGTGCAGTTCTTGACATGACGTTGGGTCCACGCGGTCCACAACAAATGTGATTAACCTGTTTGCACTGGTGCATTTCCGGCTACTTTTTGCTGCGGTGTTTGAATTTATCAGTGAGAAGATAACAATCAGGAATAATAATTAAAGCATCGATACGAGGACTTACAAATGTCAGCAAATTCCTGTAATGGAGGTGAGTGAAAAACATGAGGGACAAATATGTTTGCAGCCAAAGAACTGACCACAAAGAGCGAGGACCAAGGAGGGGAAAAAGTCTCAGCCGGGATAATTCAGCTCACACAAGCATAAATGCGTCAGCGATGTCAACCACGTGTGTAGGTTGTGTACAGAAACCCCGCAAAGACCCGGCGCTGAAGTCTAATTAGTGAGCATCTAACCAAGCTAGCTCTCTGAGCAGCTCCGACAGAGAAGCAGCTTCGTGTGGTGGATAACATCAGGATGCAGCTGGATTTGAGCTTTGATACCTTCAAAGAGTTCAGTTTGTTTTTGTCAAACAGTCGCTGCGTTCTGATGTTACACACCACATATAGGTGTTGTTAATCTACTGCACTGATGCTGAAGTTTATTGTAGAGTTTATGGAGTTCATGTTTTTCTTTGTTTCTCCCTGTTAATGTCTCATGATGTTTGTGTGTGTCATGTAATGCTGCTGTCTTGTGAACAGTTGGTTGTTGAATAAAATTTTTTAAACGTATCTTTTGTTGTATTCTTATTATGCAGTGGTTACTCTTGCACCTTGAATCTTGCATCTGACAAAGTATGAAAAAACTCAAACTAATATTAAAACTAACGAAAACTAAACCAAAATTAAAACTAAGCATTAAACAAAAAATAAAAACAAGCAAAACCACTCAAAAACTAATTAAAACCAACTGAATTAGAGGGAATTAAAAGTTAAAACAAAATTAAACAAAACTCTAATCTAAAATCCATAACTATTATAACCCTGGTCCTTAGCAATATTCCTCAATAGTTCTTATGCTGGGATCACGAGCCAATATATTTCTATTTCTGGAAACCAAAAGAGTATGAGGAAGTGCACGCTGGCTGGCTTTGAGTCTGTTATCATTTCATTGTAAAATAATGATGCTAAAAAGATTTCATATGCTGCAAATAGAAGCTTTTATGGTTATCTATGATTCATTTAGTCTAATAAAGATAGCGGGTAAAGTGCACTCAGTGTACTGCAGTTGATTTAGTTAATCTAGAAATAATATGCAGGTCTCCACTGTTTCACAATTCCAGTCGAGCAGTTTTTTTTTTCTACTAAAGCGCTGCTGGACATATTTTACCCCAGCTGTACAGGCTCCTGTTGTATAGGCTGTAGAGAAAGAGATAGAAAGAGGGGTGAGATTAATCAAAGGATGGGTGTGATTGAATGCAGACTAGATTATGACAGACGGCTTCAGGTGAGACTGAGCTCACATATTTTTACTAAGGCCTCAACAGCTAAGGCCACACACACTTTCCCTACAAGCCTAGAGGTCTTTGCTGGTGTTACACACAAACCACAGAGCACTTGTGTGTCTGTGAAAAAGAGTACTGTTTCATGTGTTTGGATATCATGTTTACATGCCAACGCCTTTGAGACAGACTGGCATATGAGCTGTACTTGAAGTAGCTTTTTTTTTTTGCTTCCCAATAATGTCATATATCTTTCATTTCTCTTCTTCTCTTTCTCTTACACATTTGCAAATTGCTTTGCTTTCATACACACACAGTCTCTCATTTAACCTTTCTACCAAAGACATATCGCTTTCACTCTTTCACCCCTTTACGTTTGATCAATCCCACCCCCCTTCTCTCCAGACCTGTAGCCAGTAGTGGAGTTGATGGCATACAGACCATTTTCTGTGAGTCGGAGCGCCGTTGTGTCTTTTCCATTAGCTATTCATGAGCTCTCCTGGCTCAGGTCTGTGTACCTGGATTGGCGCGTTCAGGAGATGCAGTGGCTGACTGAATGTGGATTAACGAGAGTGTCACGTTTAATTCAGGCATGTGATGTCACCGGCACAGCGAGCGAGATGGGGCGGCGGAGAGAGATAGGATGATTGTTTATCTCATCAATAGAGTAAAGGAAAAGCAGGTCCTGACCCGTGCCAATTTCTTCTCTGTACACATTGATTGATTAGCTGCGTCTGTGGATGTTAAGTATTTGCTACCAAGAAACAGCAGTGCACTTGTTGATGTTTTTGCACCTGTGCTGCGCACGCATCGTATTTCTTCGCACTCACCATTTGTCATCATATCCATAAAAGCAGATAGAGACAATAAAAGGAAAGAAATCAAGAGAGGTGGGAAGATTGAAATGAAGGAGTGAATGAATAAAAGTGCTGACTGCGTGGGGGGGCATG
This sequence comes from Archocentrus centrarchus, assembly GCF_007364275.1. Taxonomy (NCBI): domain Eukaryota; kingdom Metazoa; phylum Chordata; class Actinopteri; order Cichliformes; family Cichlidae; genus Archocentrus; species Archocentrus centrarchus. Next base: position 11,053,634 of record NC_044346.1, on the reverse strand, counting down.
ATGGGCCGCTCCATCATCAGCCGCAATGCTAAGTGACAGCATGGGAGTGAAAGAATGAGACAGAGGGGAGGGAGAGGGTGAGATGGGGATGATGGGGCAGCGTGCTAGGGAGCAGAATCAAAGAGGAAAGGGAGGGTAGGGCTCGAAGAGGAGGACGAGGAATCGAAGAAATGTGAGAGGGCGCTCAATGAAGTGAGAGGGAAAGAGAGCAAGTAAGGTGAGTAGTGGTGTATGTACTCACCTGAAATCACTTGTCCTTTTTATCTGTAGCTCAACTGAGCTGGAAGAGTGCCAATATAAATGACTGCTTGTCATGTCTCTATATATTTCTATTTTCTGTAACAACTTTTAACATTTGTAAGCTCGGAGGTGAACTGCAAGATACCTGCACGATCTTTGCTCTTTCTGCACATACACACCACACGTGTGTGCACAGTCTCACACGCACGCACGCACACACACACACACACTGCATTGACTGACAAATTGCAAGAAGACTCAGGGAGATGAAACTCTGAACTTTGAATCCCTGACTAGCTTTGAAGTTTTCAAACATCTCTCTCTCTTTCACTGTCTCGCCCCTCAGCCGTAACTCGAGTACTTGAAAAAGGAGGTGTGGTATCGTCGTAATCCACGGGGGAAGCTTTAGTAATTGGGATTTTAAAAAAGTCTCCTTCATATGTTCTCTGCTCCCAGCTACAGCTTTTTTTCTCTCTCATGACCATTTACTGCATGGAGAAGCTCTCCTGTGCCTTTTTGTCTATGCACTGGCAGGATTTAATATATTTCTTTATTGTTAAGTTTGGGTGGTGGCCAACATCAAGATAGGCAAGTATCTTTTTCACTGTGTGAATTTCATAAAACATATCTGATGTGTAGTCTTGCAAGACAGTGAGTTAAATTGGCCTCGCTGCAGTGCTCACGGGGTCCCCGTCAATTGACCAGCCACCATTTAGAGCTCACACAGACTAGTGCTGGTGCTAGAGTCATTCCCTGTGTACTGGTAGTTTATTTTAATAAATACAAACACTTTTTATAAATCATAAAGTGACCCCACACATCGTGTTTAAGACCATATGTCTTAATGGAAATTTTATTTTCATTTTACACCCAAGATATGTTATTTTCTTCTCTACCTTTTTTTAAATTAAATATGTCAATATTTGAGTTTCTTAAACTATTGCTATAAAAATCTTGATGGCAAAATGTAACGTTATGTATTTCTAAACCAAGATACATACTGAACCATATTTCTGTGTATTTTAACTTGTACGTGTATTAAACTACAAATTATAACTCTCTGAGTGTTAGAAACTGAACCGCACTTTAAGAAGAGATGTAAATAGGCAAGAACCCCCTTACACCCACCCCACCCCCCCGCTCAGTAATCACATTTGGCCTGTCTTATTTTAATCCAGTGATTCACTAAGTTGTACACACTCAAGCGCACACATAAAAACACAGTGTGCATCCACCCTAACAAGAGCTCAGGTTATGCAGAGTTTGAATGAGCTGTCTTGTCTCTTTGCATTATGTGCCAATGGCTGCTGTCATGTCTGTCACAATGAGGACATACATATTATTGTTCTTTTTTTGAGTTCAGGACCAACATCCTCTTAAGTTAGCACTAAAAGCTATTGCAAGAAGAAGCAATACGATTGCAATACACTGGCACCAAATATCAGCACTTTTAATTAGGCCTGCGTGATTGAGGTCTTAGAGACCGGTTGGTGACACTCTGGCAACCTTTGGTCACTAGTGAATAATGTTTGTTCCAAGCCAATTAGCAAGTGGTTGCAGCCTCAGTGCAGCACCGTGTATCACTTTGCAACAGGTTTCACCTGGCAACTGCCAGCAACCTCCAGTAACTACTCACCAACTGGTTGGGGAATATACATTTTTCCCTAGCGACCAGTGGTTGCAAAGGGGTCCACCAATCAGTCTTTAGGCCTGCATGATTGGGCCTGACATGCTGTTCAGGCTTTTCAGAGTTACCAACTTGTGACTTCTTGACTATATTTTAGAGATATTTTTCTTCTTAGGCTTAAAAAAATATTAAACTGCTGATGATTGCCTTGTACTGTATCAAACATCTCTGTGTCAGAGCAACATTGTTGTGTTGGACAGCATATTGTGAGTTTCTCAGTGATTCCCACCCTAACATTGTAGTGTAAAAACAGCCTTCAGTCAAGGATAACTTTTACTCCAAACTAAGAGTAAGCAGTGACTGACTCGCTCACCACCCTGCTTGTTAAACTGGGACGGCGACTGCTGTTAAAGACTTTTTGGTGAAAATAAGTATCTCTGCAAGCAAGCACAACTCAAGTTTGTCTCAAAGAGAGTTTGTGACAGCGGAATGATTAAAGTTATTTTGAACAACTATCTCCTAAGACTATGCTCACGAGCATCTCTTAAATTTTTACCCAGAAGACATCTAAAAATACCCACTCCACTGGCTACACACTGAATTATCCAGCAAACAATGAGCACATATGCCTCAAACCTCTCTCTCTGTGCTTTCTTAGTCATTATCGGTGGATTTGTTTGCTATTACTGGAAACATCTGTGCTCAGATAGGTTTGTGTCTGACCTTTTATGTCCAACTTTGGTTGTGTTTAAGCTCTCGCATATGTGTATACATGTGGAAGTAAGTAAACACTCAGAACAGAAAGTCATATTGTATCTTGGCAAGGACATTTGCCAGTGTTATTGAATTAATTTGAGTCTGTAAGAATGTAAGAAGAGTGTTTACCTAGACACAGTCTGCCCTTCAAATGGTGTGTCACTAAGCTGCCCTTGTCTGGGGAGGAAGAGGGAAGGAAGGAGGGAAGAAAGCTGGTAGAACGAGGAAGACATGGTGTGTGTTGCAGTTGGTGGCAGATGTTGTCACTGTGGAAAGGAGGAAGTAAACATCTACGTTCGAACACACATTCTTGAATTCACAGAGCGTATGGGCTCTCGCACAGACATAAACACATAATGCACACACACACACATGCACACACACACATGCATATGCACGCATTCTAAAACACCTCCCACGTAGCTGACAACATCAAATTAGCTAAAATGTGTGAGGAAAAGGGCAGCTGGTCAAAGACAGTGAATTAGTTTGTCAGAAAAGCAGGTTGGAAAAGTGAAACTTAAAACCCTTAAGTTTTTTTTTTTTTTTTTTACACCCACTCAGTTAATGTTTAAATGGCATTGCCAAAGGACATAGTGTGTAGTCCTTTGGAATAAAGAGTTACGCTTCAGTCCAACTCAAAATCAATGCAGTCGGGTAGAGATGAAAAGAGGCTAGAGGTGAACATAAGGCAATGATGCTGGAGACTGATGAAGGCAGATTTGATAAAAAGACTGGAAAGTGAGATGAAGCAGTGTTGACTGTGGCACAAAGTTCAGAGCGGGTGGTGAGGATGGACGCTGGAGACGTGCTGCTGTCTTGCCTAAATTTCTTTTTTGGCACAGGAGTAAATTACTCATCACTGGCACTGACGTCGGCGTTTTCCTAAAGGAATTAGTTCACAACCTTCAGGATGACGTCAAGCACGCTTTTGACTTTTCAGGTGCGAGGGCACGCTTTGTTATTTCACTTTCGGTGCTGGAAAATATTCTACAGTGTTAGACATTAGTCACGTCTGCACAGAGTCATCTGCTAGTCTATTTTAAACTCATCTACTCCCTGGATTTCTTGTCATTTGCACCATGATGTCACATTAGGCTCGTTAAGGTCACCTTTAATTCTACGAGGTCGTAAAGCAGTGATGGGGGATTGGTTAAAATCACATATTAAATCTGGAACAGGTGTTAAACTGCCAGGTTTTCAGGACGGTATTGAAAGTAGCCATTGTCCTAAAATATTCAGGTGATCAGCTCAGAATTCCTCATGGGTGAGACAGTGTGTGAATATCTGGTGACCTCAAAGACTTTTGCCTGAAAAAGGGTGGATGGCTTGAAGAATTTTAAGTGAGTTAGATCTGAGTTACACATGCCTAAAGACTCTCTGTAGCCTCCTGGCAGCCTCCTGTCACCAGGGAAATTGTGTGTTCTGGTTGGCAAGTGGTTGCAGGCAGTCGCTGGGTGAAATCAGTCACAAAGAGGGTGCAACACCAAAAACCTCCCTGTGATTACCTTGCTCTCTAGCAGGTTGCCCCTGTTACTTGTAGTTTGCATGGAAAATTCTGAATTGTCTGAAAACATTTGCTAATTAACAACAGAGTGACAGTGAAAGTTGAAAAAGTGTGAATGGAAACCATTTGTAAAGTAAAGGTTGTGCCTCACCACTGCAGCCAGCACATTTCCAAAGGTGCAGCTTTTACTTTGAAGGCAAACTGTTTCTGTTTCCGGATGCATTGTGCAGTTTCACGTCTGCTTAGCAAGCAATTGGCAGGTGTTTGCAGACAAATTATTGTCTCCCATACAAACTGCGGGTGACAGAGGCAATCTGCTGTGACCAAAACAATTACAAGGAGGTTTACGGTGCAGTACCATATACCTCGATGGTGCAACCAATTCCAGCTAGCAACAGTAAGCAATCTTGCTCAAGCACGTGTCAACCGGTCGAGGAATACAAGTTGTTCCCTAGCAACCAGTGGTTACCAGTGGTTGCCTACTGGTCTGTAGGCCTATGTGACTGTGAACTTAATCACAATATCTGTCACTCTCATAAAAGTCTAATTGTCATGTAATTATAACAGTAAATTGGATAAAATTATTAAAATGAAAAAGTGCAACACACTTTTGTCCACACACAGAGACTCAGTCACAGGACCCCCGCTGTAATGCTTGAATAAAAGAAGAGGGTGCAGAGTGAAACAAAAATATTATGCTGCTGTTTAAGATGCGGCCCCTTTCTTCTGCCCAGCTCCCTGCACCTTTTGCCTCCCTCACCCTTACTTCTCACCTGCACTTCTTTGCTTAGATGACCTTCTCCCTCTCCCTCGTCCTCCTCCTCCCTCCCCTCTTTACCTCTGTCTGGTCTGCCGGGCTGTCACAGTGATATCCCAGGTGCCGCGGTTTTGATCTCCTCCTTCAATAATGAATGAAAGGATACAATTCGTCAATCACTTCAAAACCATGTAGCCCGCATTGCCCAAGGTCAGGACAGTGGCAGCTGTCAGACAGGATGATGGCTAGCATAGACAGGTGAGTGGAGGATGTTTGGCCACATGCATCACACGTACACACCGAAGAGAGCACCTGGACTTCGATAGAGGAGGAACAGATAAAAATGTATCAAAGACGAGGGTCTTCCTCTGAAGACGCAGAAATGGATATTAAAACAGAACACTGTGATTGGGAGAGATAAAGGAGGAGAAAGTTTTGAGTGATTTTTAGTGATTTAATTTCTCTGAAGAACTCAAGCTACCTTTTTTTTTTTTAAGGTTCTCATTCTGCTTCTGTGTGTGTGTGTTTGGAGCTGTGGGTGTGTATCAATGTGTGATGAGTGGGGTGAGAGAGATAGAGCCTGGAGTCATGTTGTCAGACTATCACATGTCTGAATGCAGTCGCTTTTGTGAAAATCTCTCAGTATCAATGTGGATTTGGGTCAAGTGTGTGCGTGAAGCCCGGTGGCGGTGATGGAAAGGTGATGTAGTGATCGTGTGTGACAGTTTCAGGAACAAACTGGTTTTACCTCCACCCATTACTCCATGGTGGTATAAGTGGTGCACACACCACTCCACATTGTCCTCCTTTGGCAGCTGAGGCTGATTGATTGTTATTGTGTGTAAAAAAAAGTTTGCTTTCCACCTGTAGAAAGACAAATGTTTTTAATGAGGGGAGGTAAAGTACTGAGGAAACAGTAGGGGAGAGTGATGCTGGGGGATAAAAAGAAAATGCAGAAACAAAGGAATAATAATTATCATCTGTGCTAGTTTGTGTGTCATTCAGAAGTATCGAGGCGTTTTCACAGTCGCTTATGCGCTCGACTTTCTTCAGAGAGAAAAAGGATGCTGCTGTCTCTGTGGGAGGTATTTATTTCACTCCCTCCCAACGCTCCCATTCACCTCCTTGCTCCTCCTGTCCGCCTGTCTGCTCATCAGAAAATAGGAGCTGACAGTTGTTTGTATGTGTGTGTTTTGGTGTGTGTGTGTGTCTTAGTAGATGTGCCCTGCAGCGTGGCCCACCTCTTAAATGTCACTGATCATAGTCTCTTCCACCTGATTACCCCAACCTCCCCTCTTCCCCAACACACCACCGCTCCACCTCCCACTTCTCTGCTGCATCCTTTCTGCCCCATTTATTACCCCTCCTGCCTCCCCCATCCATGGAGCATGACCCCATGTGACTGTAGCATGCGAGGTTGAGAGTGCTTCCAGTGGCATAAAGGTGCTTTTCTTCTGTACCAAAGTAGCTGTTTGCACAGAAGAGTTTGTTCAAAACTGACATTTCAGCTCGATGTCCTATAGAGACATATGCATACACATGACATTATTAAATGCCACAGAAAGCAATAAACTGACATTTTATAATTGACTGCTCAGGCACAGTTTTGATTAACACAACAATCTCGATTATAAGAAACAGAATTACACACTGTCTAATGACTAAATGGGCACAGATCAAACTGGCATATGACCAGAGTCAATACGGTTTGCGCGTTTGCTTCCCTTCACCTGCTACTGTAGTCATTAATGAAACCAGACCGAAACAACTCAACTTTTAATCTTTCTCCTTGACAACCTTTTGTTGTAGAGGTTGTACCTCTCATCGCATCATGCTATCAGTGGCTTTGACACCGAGGAGCTAACCCTCTCACAAGCAAAGTCAGGCACGTTGACTTTGAACTCAAGACTCAACTGTTCCTCAACTCCTATGTAATTATATGTGTGTGCGCACGTGACGGTGTCTGCATCATGTCTTGCTGGTCTGACATCTGCCAATCAGCACATCAGGATTAGTCAGTCAACTGCCAGATCTTCACAGCCGGCTATCAGTCAAAGCTTGTAGAAACCATGATTGGAGCAGGCAAGAAAGGAGCTTGAGGGCAGGGAGCTGTGATTGGCTGTCTTAGCAGAAAGAGAGGTTAGGGAGAATGTTATGTCTTCAGTGAGAGGCGCTTTGTTCTTGTAGGCACCTTGACATTCAGCAGTCAATTAAAGCAGCTGCCAACTTGAAAAGTCACGAGTTAAACTCCTGATCAAAGTTCCTCACTCACATCCCGTGTGCTCTGCTCCATCTTACAACTGATGAAGCGGGGGAAACATTTTCTTCTCTTGTGCATGCTTCTCCACTGTTTTATGTCCAGGAGTAGCACTTCTTGTCTGTGGCCTTTTGGTTCCTTGTGTACTCTATCTCATAGTTCGACTAAGGCCTGCTGGGATCAGCGGGTGAGCTCCAGCCCAGTGGATTAACGTCAGTGCCACTGTGATTTCATCATCATCAAAGACAGCAGGTGTTTTCTGCCTAACTGTCATCTTCTTTGGTCAGTACATTCCCTCAGTTAGTGTGTGTGTGTGTGTGTGTGTGTGTGTGTGTGTGTGTGTGTGTGTGTGTGTGTGTGTGTGTGTGTGTGTGTGTATGTGTAAAACAAAGGCAATGGGAGAGTTGTCTAGTGTTATGATTTTGAGCCTCAAAACTGATGAGAGCAATATATAAACTGGGACATCCGCTGATGACATTTCGGAGATAAAGTCCTACAGTGTGTGGCGTTTAATGAGTCTAATCGTTTGCCTTTTGATTCAGCTGCTGCCCGTCGTTCTCATTAAGATGATTTTAAACATGTTGGCTTTTTTATGTGTGGGATCACTGCTGTCAACATCATTCAGCAGGAGGAACGTGAAAATGATTTTAAAAAGTGCAGTAGGCCTCGAGGGAGAATTATTTTTTAACCCAGTTCATCAGCTTTCAGGTCAGAGCTGCAGCTCACCTGATATTCACCTCAGTCTTGTGAGGTTCACTCACCTCTCAAGCTCTCTGTAGAATTTACTTCTGTTTTAGCCTTAGCTCACTATTTTAGCCGGATTTTACATTGCTGAAGGTTTCAGTTTTGATGGACCGTTTAAAAACTGGGGCTCCTATGGGATTTTGAGTTTGCTTAATGATGTAACTCTAATCATACGTTGGCTGTTATCCAGCGTGCTGATCCTTGTATTTGCTCATTAGCGCAATGTGCGCTCCTTGCTGACTGTCAGTGAGAGGCTGTCTAGTCTTCTTGAGCTGCACTAAGCTTTGCGGCGCAACCATTCATCGGTGACAAGTATAAAGTTTTGCAGTATCAACAAACATATGTATGTTTTCACCTGAGTCGTTGGACGGGAGAAATCAAATCTAATTTCTCAGCTCTTTCACATTACATTGTTCAATTAATTAGCCCCTTTTCCGACTCTTTTCCGACTGGTAGCAACATGCCAAAAACTCGACTCATAATTCTTCCTCTCGCCTCACATACTGTCAGTCCAATTAAGTGCTTTTAAATGCCTGTTGAAACAAGCGCAGGCAGACTTATTAGATTAAAAAGGAATAGAACTCATTCGCACCCCGTAATCAAATAGACTGCTATTGCCGTGAAGGAGAAAAAAAATGCTTAGCCATGCAACTTGTACCCACATATGCATACAAAAATTACTCATAAAAAAGACTGATTTAGTTATTTCCTCCCCTTCGACCTCATGCGTCAAAAAGGCATGGCGAAGGATGAGAGTGTGTGTGTGTGTGTGAGAGAGAGAGAGAGAGAGCGTGTGTGCGTGATACAGCCTACCAGTAAATCAGTATTCATAGACTATAGCCAGCTCTGCCGGCCCTGTCTCACAGTAGGGGTTCAGCTCTATGAAGATAAAGTGATTTTTCTGGAGTGAGTGAACCCTAATTCTGACCTGACACATACATGCACATCAGCACTGTGCATGCACGAATACACACTCATATGGAGTAATTAAGCAGGCAGAAATGAAATCCTCAGCTTTGTTTGATCCCAGCACTCTCATTCTCTCATGTTGATGCTCTGAAGTACACTTGCACCACAGGGTTTCATTGCATCTGAATGCAAACGGCATCACCGAAGAGCTTTTCTGACCACCTGTCAAACTTCCAACATGAAGAAATCAACATTTTTAGCTGTGGTCTTACTCTCTGCCAGAATCTTGACCCCATGTAGAGAAGATTTCACATCTAACTGCAGCTGTTGCAGTGAAATTCAGGGTTATTTAACACAGTGTAATAATGATTTTTTTTTCTTGCCCATTTCTAAAGGACAAGTCATTTAGGGACTAATTTTCACCACACATTTGCTCTGTGCTGTAAAAATTCAGAAGTGAAGAGGAGAGTAGAGAGAGCAGGATCATGGTGGACCATCAGCCCTGAAGGCACAACCCTGGTCTTCTCCTCCTCCTGTCCTTTCATCCTCCTCTCCTCTCTCTCATTTCTCTATCACAGCGCTCATCTCCCCGGCAAATTGAATTCCTCCCTAGAATCTGCCTAAGCAGCTTCGTAAAACCAGGCTGAGAGTGGCTACGCACACGTGATATGTCAAAAAAAAAAGCATGCATATATGCTTTTGGGCTCTCCTGTCACATTTGAAGGCCAACCTCTCTGTTAGGCAACGATCCTCCTGTAGAGAAAGAAAGAGGAGACCTTGAGCTGCCGCATTCTTTGACAGAGATGGACCAAGGGGGCAACAAGTGAAGGAGGGAGGAACAAAGGGAGGGTGATAGGTGGCTGGGTAGCGCAGCTTTTGAGAAAGACAGACAGGTCAGGAACGGGGAAGACTGTGGGGGGAGAGAGAGGGTGACGTGTTGACACTGAGTGACAGAGAGACAGACAGCGAAGGGGAGAGAGAGAGACAGACAACATCAGTGATTGAAACATGCTGTTAGCTGACCTTGCTCATCTCAGAAGGGGTGTTCTCTGTCTGTCTGTAGTTTCTCATGGACTACCTTTAAAAGAGAATAAAAGGATTAAGGAGCAACAAGGAGGGGAGTGCCTCAGGCTGGGAGGTGGAGTGGATGCAAAGTGTGATGCATCAACAAAGTGGTAGATGAGTGTACTGGTGCAAAACCTTCACATTGGCATATGCAGCAGCCATTGGAGCTGAGGGTTGTGGTAAGCTTTTAAGGCTGCTTGCTCACTTAACACAAACACACTTTTTATGAGGATGTTAGTTGACATAATGCATTTCTTATTCCCCCTCCCTGACCTTAGCTGGCACCGTAGACTGTATAGAAGAGATGGACCAAGCCTCTAGACGTGCAGAAAACCTGAGCTCTGTCTATTGGCAGCAGGGGGTGACTCCTTTACAAAAAAGAAGCTTGGTTGTGAAGGAGTATATGGGAGAATGGCTCTCGACTCCCTTGATGTATGACCTCAGAAAACACTTTTCTCATGAGATTTATGGTCTCATTCTACAGTTTCAAGTCTTATTTAATGAAACATGATGTGAATTTTATAAATGATTGCCTCTGATTGAAACGTAAAGGCAGATAAAGCGTGGTATGCTTTGTTGGGTGAGTGCAAAGTTGCCAGCCAATGTGCGTGCTCCCTCGGGTTCTCACTCATATCCGCTCCTCATGCTTGGTTTCAAAAAGCTAAGATGGTGAGCTCAGAAATACTCAGCTCGAGGCTTCACAATAGGACTTTATGAACCAGAAGTTAACGTCATGGTAGCTACACCCATTTTTCATATAAAGGCCTAAGTTTTTCCTGACTCAAAATGAACCTTTTTTTGGTGAGGGGTGGAGTGTGTGTGTGTGTGTGTGTGTGCGCGCGTGTGTGTGTGTGTTACACAAAGCATGTTTTGTCTGCATCTAGTCAGAGCAGTGAATTTGTGTTACCTCACTTAACAGAAGTCCTGTTCTATTATTTTTGCTTTCTGTGTTAAAAAAAAAAAAAAAAAAAAAATATATATATATATATATTTTATGCTTGAGTAAATGAAACCCCACTCAAAAAAAAATCTGCTATAATGACATAATCCAGGTAATTTTCATTTGGGAGAAGGCCAAAATTTATTTGTGTGTGTGTGCAGGTAAAACAGTGAAGTCTGTGGTTGCCAAATGCCTACCACAGCACATAACCAGCAGTCCTGGTTCTTAACAAAGCTAGGACACTGTGAGTAAAATGGAAATAAAACCAGAACAAGATGATTTTTTTCTAACTTGAAAAACATAAAACTAATTTTTAAATCTGCAAACAGTCTTTTGAAGGCGTGTCAGAATGTGAGGACTGGCCAAAGTGTCCTCACTTTCCCAAAGAGTTTGCACGCCCAAGGTAGCAATAGAAACTCTCTCTTTCTCACTCTCGCTCTTGCTCTCTCTCTCTCTCTCTCTCTCTCTCTCTCTCTCTCTCTCTCTCTCTCTCTCTCTCTCTCTCTCTCTCTCTCTCTCTAAGGCATGCAGCAGTGAATTATAGTGCTGGTCAGCAGTATGACATTGGAGCCTGCATTGCCAGCCATCGTCTGTAGAAACAGAATATTCCAAATAAATCCTTATGCCCACATGCACTCACACTCTCTCTCACACACGCAGACTCCCATATAAATCTGTCTTAGCAGGAACACTTCCCTTTTGTGCACAGAGCAGGCAGCTATCAATCTAAAAGAAAGAGGGAGTGGGTGAAACAGCGGAAAGTGGAAGAGAAGAGGAGGGGAAAAGGTGGCCCTGAGACATCCAGAGGGAATAAGGAATAAGGGAGGAAACACAGGCAGTGGAGATGAAGTGAGAGGGCTGAAAGTAATACAGAACTGAGGGAGGAGAGAAGATCTAGTGGCCAGTAGGAGGGGAGAGCGAGAGCCTAAAGAGTTATGAACCTGTCCATATTCACTGTAGCTGAAAGATAGGCTTCCCCCCAAACGGATGTGTGTGTATGCATGTGGTAAACCCTCTGTAAATCCAAACCCAGATGCTAATTTTTGTTCAGTGGATCCCAGCCCTGGCACATGCTGTCCAGCAGCTAGTGGCTTTGGACAGCCTATTTAGCCTTGATGCCGCTATGCTGTGTGACAGTGAGCCAGGTCTGCACACCTGAGTAGAAAGTTAAAGACTTTGCTTGGACAGCAGCTGAGCCATTCAGCAGCTGCACCTTGCAGAGGCAGGCCAAGTGATTTCAACAGGCTTATCATAAGATTCAGCTTGGGCACTGCGAGTGACTGTACAATACGCTATTGTACAATATCTGTGCTTGGATACTTGGCTGTTCAGGAGTACAATACATGTGGTGAAAGGGAAAATGCTCTCTGTCAGGATGGAAAATGCTAGAGATGGAAGTGAAGAAAGCAGGATTACCATTATAGTAAAAGGTTGTTTATATTGTGGACATGCTCATTGGTCAAAAGACTCCTGACAGAATGCGACAAGCTTGAGTGAACAACTTAATAATCACAACATCTGTGCCTTTTAGTCTGATCATTTCCAAATTACACTGCATCTGACAAACGGGGTGTCCAATCTCATTTTCAGCATAAGGGTTAAAGTGGCTGTGAAGCCTGACCTTTGTCTTCATGCAGTCTACGCTGGCATTTGATACGCTTTAAGTAACAAACAGCAGATGCTGTTTGCATTCAGGAGAAGTAGTCAAGTTACGTTGTGCCTTTCCAGGGAGTAAATGTGATAGAATTGCTGCTTTTCTGGACCGTTGATGCACATCAATGTTGGGAAATAGGATGTGTTGGAGCACTGATGCATGCTGGCATGCACGTGGTTCTGCTGTGTGGGCTTACACAGGAAAAAAAGGTGTAAGTGTATGGACAAGCATCATATGTCGTACCTGCGTTGTGTCTGTTGGGACACATTTTCTTTAAGTCTCTATTAAAATCAATTTTATAACTTATGATGTTGTTTAACCTCAACTCAGATCAAAACCTCTATGATATACACTCCTAAGAATATAGTTATTTTCATCAAAATTGACACTAAAGTAGAACTTTAGTAGCGATAACTTCTGTGTGTCTATAAAAATGCATTGACAGGCGTCAGTAATGGGATGAGGGCTCTCTAGACAGAGTCCTGCAGAAAAGTACATATAAATAAATAAATACAGCTGCAGATGGAGCAGCAGTTTTATTTTTTTGCTTTGATGTCATATGTCTTTCTCTAAGTCTGAAATTAGTTTTCATATCTGATTTGACATTTGCAAAATGGCACCTAAAACCATTATTGCAGAATTTTATGATTTTCTGCTCAATGAACTCAGAGGAGACTTGTTTTTTCAAGCGCTCACTGTGCAAAGGACCCCACCCCCCCACCCCAGCCTAAAAACATTGATGGGGTATTTGCGGGTGGCAAACGTTCATCATTGTGAACGCGGTAACGTGAGACTGATGTGTTACCTCGGAGGTTCAAATAGGTACCATAGATGCATCTACTAAAAATCTCTGAAGAATTTGAATCTCAGTGACCTTGAGCTCAAGGTCAAGGTCATAGGTCACGTTTTCTGAAAATTAATGCCAAAGTGAAAGTGACAGTATTCTCTATTTATAATTTTAGCATTTCTTATTCCTGGTTCTTAATTAGCCATTTGCTTTTCAACTGATATGTTGAATAAAGTAACTGAGGTTCATATGCACCCCATTAAGATCTACTGATGATGGTGGCTCTGCGTTTTAGAACCTGTGCTTCCAGGGGATTTGTGCCACCAGAAGCTTCTACTGTCAGGAGGCTGAGGGGCAGCAGTGGCGACCGACAGTACTTTTGTGGTGTATGAATACAGCTGAAATTGTCTGTGTTGTCTAAGAATGACTAAAGACGACCATTTCAAATACCAAAAATAACACATTTTCTTTTCTGTGTCTCTGTCTGTCAGAAGTGGCTCCCTACCTGCGAGGAGGTGGACAGGGGCAGCAGGTGGTGTTAGAGGGAAACAGACTGGTGCTGACCTGCCTCGCTGGAGGCAGCTGGCCTCTGCAGTACCGCTGGAATCTCAACAACAGCAACATCACTGACTGGACGCCACAGTACAGGTCAGTTAGCACCCACTGGCTGGGTATTATGTCAGACTTTTGTCGTGGATCTTCCTGTTGTCTTTATATGTATGTGTCTCTTTGACATCCCTTCTTCCGTATCTCATCCTTTTTTCATCTACAAACAGCTGCAGAATAAGAGCTGTTCCCGTTAGTGATGGAGTGTGTGTTTAGAGGTCAGAGCATTTGGACAGCAGAGCCAAAGTGAGATTAATAATTACATTAGGACCATAAATATGTATATGGTGTGGGTATAGAGGAGGGGACCCAATCAATATGTCTGAGCTATTTCTTTGCTTTTTGCCTTGTACTTTTTTCTTCTTCTTCTTTTCCTCTGCCCCCTCTCTCTCTGTCCCTGTGTGTGTTGGTTGGTAAGAGCTAAGCAATTCCTCTCGGCAAAACTGCAGCTGTGAAACAAAATTGTTTTTCACATCATTCAGAAATGGAGGGAATCTTGGGAATGCTCACACACAGTGAGGGAGGGAGAGGTTGAGCCAGCAGTTTTGTAGGCAGTCGTTGTCCGAGCCAGGAGGTGCAGCGTGGCTCTGGACTGCTCTCAGCGTTCTGGCTACTTTAGTTTGGTGAGGATGGGGCTGTGCTGAATTGGCAGGCTGCAGTGAATATGAGTGTGTGTGTGTGTGTGTGTGTGTGTGTGTGTGTGTGTGTGTGTGTGTGTGTGTGAGGATGTGGCCATCTGGTAAGCCTGATTTTAGCGTTCTACCTTTGCAACTTTATCTATGCTCATTTACATATTTTACTCTCACATAAATGAAGACATATAGTGTGAGATGAGATATAGAACTTCACTAGATCCTGATGTATCAGCTATTGCATTGCATAGTACCTGTCTGCCATTGATATATAGACCATTCTCAGGAATTTGGATGGCCTGCAGCTTTGTGCATGCTGCATGTGCAGAACCGGACCAAGTAGTACCTCCTTGCTGTGATGTGCTGTGATTTTGGTTGCATTTACTAATAATACCGGTTTCACTTTGTACATTTTAGCTTGCTCAAATTTCACATCATGGTCAAAGCTGTCGCAGAATTGTAAATCTGGTGGATCCTTTGCAGTATTGTAAATGGAAAAGCTGGGGGGGCTGATTATGGGGACAAGAAATCTCCTAAAAGGAGGCAAGACCCCTTAATTTAAGCACTTACATTTTAGTGTGAATACTTGGTTTAAATTATACGATAAACCTTAGAGGTCACAGAGGAAGCAAGTTCATCCCTTTTTCACATTAACTCAGAAGAATACTTTTGGCATAAGATCCTCTTTAGAATATTTTATTTTTATTCATCCTTTATGTTGTTTAAAGTTCTGGGCAGTGGCTAATTCAGATGAGCAGGGAGCGACAGTGATTTACATTTATGGAAGCTTCAGCTTTGGCTTCTTTTATCATTGTCAGTTCAACTGCAGTAGCCTGCCACTTTTTACACATTGAGAGTTGGAATAAAAACATCACTTAGACAAGTTAGATTCACGGAAAAAGAAAGCAGCAGAGTTTGCTTTGTTTTCAGGGACATTTATGACAAGACTACTGCATTGTCTTCAAAACTGTATAACATGCTTGGCTGACAAAGTTATTTCTCACAAACCGTGTTTTTTTTTCTCTCCAGCCAATACTTGTCTCAGTTACATGCTGTACAACTGCACTGAGGAAGTTAACATATAATGTACATCATAGTAATACATTTCCAGTTTTATAAAGATGTAAAATTCATATATATATATATATTGTTATATATTGTTGTCTGTTATATGTTAAACAATAGATTTAATGTAAAATGTTCTGTATTTACCTTCTGCTTTAGTGTAGTTTCATCACAGCATTACTCACTGTGTTTCTTTCTTACTGTAAAACTACGATTGAATTTTGCTTTTCTTGACTCAGACGATCCCTCTTAAGGCTCGACATGTCAGAGAAACTGACTCTGACATGTACTGGAAATTACTGTCTTGTCTATATATATCTATATCTAAATATAGAGATGGATATTAACAACTTGTAACTTAAAAAACATAGTGTTTCCGCTGCACATGGCTTTTGAAATGTAACTGAGCATGAACACACACACACACACACACACACACACACACTCAGATTGGTGTTCGAAAGTGTCCAATATCAAAATCTGTTTTAGGATCAGAGCTGCTGTGTAATGTGTCATTCCTGATTCAGATGGAGCTGGGTGTGTGAGTCTTTGATGTACATGTGTGTATCTGTGTCTGCGGGTTTGTGTATGTTGGCAGCATACACTGACAGCCTGGGAGTTAAATACTTGGCTGTCCTGGTATTCATAATGAGCCCCAGAGCGATGTCCAGTTTTTGCTGTGTCTATCCGGTTTGTGTGTAATATATGTGTGCGTATATGCATTTGTGTATTTGTCCAGCATGGTACCAACCTAGATCCTATGCCAAGCTTCCCATTAGTGAAGCACAGTCCATTAAAACCCCATTAACAATCATTCTCAGAAAAAAAAAAGACCTTGCAAACATCAAAAACCTTTATACCCAGCACACAAATGCACACACACATTCATGTACGCAAACTGTGCATATGCTCTCACTGCCTTCTGTTATCAGGAAACTTTTACAACCTTAGGCCCAATCCATTTTCTGAGATCAAGGACATGAAAGGGAATTGCACAAGAGTGCATGCATATGGACAAACAGACCTCCACCTTCGTTCCCTTCTGTCTTGTTGGTCTCCAGACATCACTCCCAATTTTATTTTTTATTTACAACTTTGAAGAGAAAATCGTACCCTTATTATCATCCTCTCCGTGTGTCGATCTTTAGGTTGTCTATGCCGTCTCTGAAGAGGACTGACGCTGGACTGTATCAGTGCATGGTGAGGAACAGGATGGGAGCAGTAATACACAGGAGAACGGAGGTGCAGGTGGCCTGTAAGTGCACACATACAGTACTCTCACACATACGCTGGTTTAAAGTGTACACGCTGCTATAACAGACTGACTATACAGGCTATAACAGACAGCTTCTACTTTGCTCAAACCAATAAAATCTTTTAAAATATTATAATTTAATAAAAATGCTAAAGTACTGAAAATACAAACAGCAGTTCTTAAGACTGGTGGTCTGGTCGCATGCAATTTTGTGCAAATGACCAGCAGCAAGATATCTTGGCAGCGCTAACCTTTAAGGGAATGAGAGCCGTTCCGGACCAAAGCTTTTAAAATGTAAAAAGTTCTTGTGTAAGCTCAATGCAGGCTGCCTGATAAAAGGATTGTAACTCATTTGAAACGCTTTGTTTTTCAGCTGAGCTGTGTTTGAGATCAAAGAATAATTTGTGAATGTTTCTTTGTAGTCTCTCTAATGGCTCAGTCACACTAAAATAAAAATAGGACCGGAACCTTTGACCAGGAAAAACCTGGTAGTTTCCCAGTGATTGCATTTAGTTTGTTCACATTTGGCCACTGATTGTTAGCAGCAGCCAACTCAACCTCTGGGTGTGCAACCCCCTCTCTGGGCTACTGCACAGGATGCCCAAAGGGAGGCAGCCCGTCTTCAAACAATCAGCTGCAGTCACTCTCAGACAGACCTGGCAAAGGTTTGGAAATAATTGCCATCTAAATCAATCTGAGTCAGTCTGCACTGTCTCTTTGCAATAGGGGACTTGGCTTATCTGGTTGCCAACTGGTTGTGTTCTGGTTATATTCCTATAAAAAAGAAAGGTTGCCAAGCTCCTATGTCATTTTGTAGTCAAACCACCATCCTGCAGCAACTATGTCACCATTTGTGGAGCAATTTATATTTCAGATCTATGAGACTCGGGCTGAACTCTGAATCTAAATAGTTAATATGAATTTCTGTTTAATGTGAATGTATGTGTATGTAGATGGCAACAGATTTTCATTTTTTGCTGATTTATTACAGTTAATTGCTGTATTATCGCAAGCAGGCTGCATGCAATTTCAGGCTTGACCCCATTCAATAGCCAGTCTCGATAGCCGGGGATTGGTCTGCCAGGGCCTCCGCCCTCGGCCACCGCCCAACACACACTGCACCCGACCCCTACGACACCTCCTGCAGGTGGTGGGCCTACAGGAGGGCGGGCCCATGTAACCTCTTTGGACTGCGACTGGCCGAGCACCACGGGCTAATGCCCGGCCACCAGACGCTCTCCCTCGAGCTCCCTCCCCAGGCCTGGCTCCAGGGTGGGACACCGGTAACCCTATCCCGGGCAGGGTAAACTGTTCCCTTGCTGTTACAGACATAGGGGTCTTCTGAACCGCTCTTTGTCTGGACCCTCACCCAGGACCAGTTTGCCATGGGAGACCCTACTAGGGGGACAAGCCCCCGGGCAACATAGCTCCTGCGATCACTGGGACACACAAACCCCTCCACCATGATAAGGTGGCAATTCATGGAGTAGGCCATGGTCCTCAGCCGGAAAAGGGTGGAGTGGCATCTCCGGTTCAGGAACGAGTTCTTGCCCCAAGTGAAGGAGTTCAGGTATCTCGGGGTCTTGTTCTTGAGTAACGGGAGCGGGAGATTGACAGACGGATCGGGGCTGCTTCTGCAGTGATGCGGACGCTCTACCGGTCTGTCGTGGTGAAGAGGGGGCTTAGTGTAAAAGCAAAGCTCTTGATTTACTGGTCGATCTATGTTCCTACCCTTACCTATGGTCACGAGCTTTGGGTAGTGGCCGAAAGAATAAGATCGCAAATACAAGCGGCAGAAATGAGTTTCCTTCAAAGGGTGGCTGGCCTCTCCCTTAGAGATAAGGTGAGGAGTGCGGCCATCTGGGAGGGGCTCAGAGTAGAGCCGCTGCTCCTCTGCATTGAAAGGAGCCAGTTGAGGTGGCTCGGGCATCTGATTAGGATGCCTCCTGGCTGCCTCTTGGGTGAGGTGTTCCGGGCATGTCCCACCAGGAGGAGGCCCTGTGGTAGACCCAGGACACGCTGGAGAGATTATATCTCTTGGCTGGCCTGGGAACGCCTTGGGGTCCCTCCGGAGGAGGTGGCTGGGGAGAGGGAACCCTGGGCTTCTCTGCTTAGGCTCCTGCCCCCGCGACCCGGCCTCGGATAAGCGGAAGAGGATGGATGGATGGATGGACCCCATTCAATCTCAAGCTGATAGCAGACCGACTCAGTCTTATTCATATTTTGTTGCTGTCTTGACACGCCAAAGTTGCTTTGAAGCAGCTGATGGCGAGCGGTCGCAGACCAGGTTCCTGCCGTCGAAGCAGCCACTTCCAAAACGAGACTGCGAGTTCATTGCACTCGCTCACAGTAATTCTGATTGTGGCGCGGTCTCCAGCCAGTGTTTTCGCTTGTGTGACTGTAACATAACTGATCCAACACTTCTTGTTTTCTGTCAAACATAGTTATTATCTATCTAATAAAAGAAAAATGTAGCTGTTCTTGTTAGAAGGAAGATGAATCAACTGGCCAACAAAAATGTTTGGCCGGACATGAGAAGGCATCCCTAGAGATAACTGAAAGTCTAAGCTCTGTTCAATTTTTATTTAACTTCCTCAGTTTGAGTATAAAATGCTCCCAAAGAGGGGGATGGTTTTTAGATTTGAATTTTGAACGATCCTGTTAATGATGGTGTTAATTAACGTGCTAGCTGACAGATGCCAAATTTGAAATTTGAGCTCTTCCTTTTTTAATAAGAAAACTTCTTGGTAAATTAAATGAAACCCCATAAGGACAGCAAAGAGGACAGTTTAAAAAAAACAAAAGTTTGGAGAACATCTGCGCTTAAATCACTTATTTACATTTGAATTATTCACTACACTCATATCTAATACATCACACAGGGAGAGCTACATTTTTCTTGCCACTACATGGTTAAATGTAATGTGATACATTGGTATTGATACTCATGCTCTTCATTTCTCTCTCTTTTCCTCAAGTTCTGAGTAACTTCTCGGCTGAGGAGCAGAGAAAGACGGTGACTCAAGGCCGAGCAGCCATCATCAACCCGCCTCCTCTTGCTTCGTTTCCTCAACCACTAGTCACATGGTACAAAGATGGACACAAGATAATCCCCACCAACCGAATGTAGGTGTCTCTTCTACTCTCTTGCTTTCTATCTCGAGCACACACTCGTGTTTGTATGGTGTCTTTTGCAAACTCTCGAGTACAAAGTGTGTCTAACAAAATACCGCCCGAGATAAAATTTTAATTTTACAGTTCTTATCCCACAGTGGTGTATTAATTAGTGTTCTGCAGAAGCACAAACGTTCTTTTTATCCTCACAAGTCAATTGTTATGAATAATAAGCTATTTAGATAACTGACCCTTTTCACAAGAATAGACACAGGACATTATCAAGAGAAGATAAAACGGGCTTTTCAGTGAATCAAATCTACAAGGTTATTAAGTAATTTTAGGTGCATGGAAGATTTCTTTTATATTAATTGTACAGCAGAGATATGAGGCTCCCTGTGTTGTGTAAGCTGTGTTTCACAGCCTTTTGTTTGATGCTATTCTCCAGCTCTTTTGAAATGCTGGCAATTTGCATATTATTTTCTTGGTTGCTACAGATATCCTGTAAGTGTCACTCTTGCAAAATGCTTATACAACGTATTAAATAAACTAAGCATTGCATCAGTGTGTTGTTGGTTTCCAGAGTGATGTGCTATAGATTCAGGCAGTATTATTTTGGGATATGCACATTTTTGAATCAGCTCCTCAGTGGCAATAGGTGTTGAGATGGAGACCTTCAGTGATTTTATTAGGCTCTGCTTGTACTCTGAGATAACTAACTCCCCATTAAGACCACTAACTGCTCCCCAGTGTGTTATTGAATGAAATTGTCAGTGGCCTTGCCGTGCACGTAAACAGTCAGACAGCAACTTTTTCACTCCTTTAACGACAGACACCACCTCCAAAGCGCTTTCCAGAATGCTCCGTGGATTCAGGTTGCATAAGCAGGATTTTTTTTTTTGTTTTGTTTGTTTCTGGCTCACGTCAAGTTTGAATTTGAACGAACATGGATAATGTTCTCCTGTTAAGTTAATGGGGCTTCATTGAGAGTGGCTTAATGACAATGGACTGCAATTATTTTGCTGCACCAGACACTGCCTGCATGAAAGTGTTTACAGTCAAAGCATCCCCACTAAAGCGTGCTCCCTGCTGCTATCAATGAAAAGCAAAAAAACAAGGAGCCCTTTTTACAGTTACAGATTATTACATGATTATCTTGATGAAAATACATTGTATTGCCAAAAATATTCAGTCCCTTATCCAAATCATTGAATTCAGGTGTTCCAATCACTTCCATGGCCACAGGTGTATAAACCAAGCACCTAGGCATATCAGATCTTAAAGATTTGATATTGGTCAGGCTCTAGCATTTATCACTACTAACACTAGCTATTAATTAATTAACTGGTTACTGAACTATCTTTAAAATATGCCTTCATTTGAAGGCAACCTTTCGATATTAAAGCATCATTAAAAGCACACACAATGAGCCCAGGGCCCTTTTTCTCTGCATATCAGGTTCAGGACCTTTCGTAACATTCTCAAGTGCTCCCGGGGACATTAATGAGTCCAACTCCAGCCTCACCGACCTGCTGTGGAGGATGTACCCTTGCGTTAAGGTCAAAAAGAGCCGGTTTATAAGATCTGACATGTGACTCCAAGGCAAGTTTAAAAGCCTGCCAGTAATCATTTATAAATTAAGTATACATTTAAATATGGATTCTAATAGTCATCTTCTGTAAATGAACCCTGACAGCAATGAAAAGCTTTAAAATATCAACATTTTTGTCACAACTGCTTCCTACACGAGGGATAGTAGGATATTAATGTTTCTGTGATCTATTCTGGAAACTCCAAAGCCTGCAGTATGACAGGAGAGCAAAATATGTAATTAATAGTAAAAGCATAAAATAAGGATAATAAAGCCTAAGGTGAAGCTGAGGTGGGTGCATAGATCCTGCAGTACGCGCTGATGTAATAGTTGCAGAGTAGGATATCAGAGCATCTAAACAATATGATTTGACAGTGAGCAATCGGCTGTCCGATTTTATCATATTCACAAGCCCGAGGCTAATGCAGAGCCCGTGGATGTCAAAATGCTCACTGCCATAAGGAATGTGTGTGCACCTGAGGTTGGGGCATTTGCTGATCTGAAAATATAACTCTGAATTATGACTATGAGTTGTGTTGTATAATGTGTTGCTTGCACCTACGATGGAGCGAGGATCAAGTCAGATGAAATGTTATCAACAAACTCCTGGAGAATGTTGATGTCTTGTGTTTATGGAAAACTTTATTATCAAAGCAAAACTTAGATAAAACTAAATTGTATTAGTTATTTTTACGGGGTAGATGAGTCTACAGCAGATCTAAGTAGAATATCTAAGGAAATTTGATCCACTGATTAGTGTGATAAGATTATATGTGGATTGGCACATAGCAGTCAGAGTGGTATATTATAAGAGTATTTCTGTTATTTAAAATTTTTAACCCCCCCCTCCCCGGTCCCTGGGTGGCTTAGTGGTGAAGCTGGTGACCACATACATATGCCGTGCTGCGGTGTGGGCGGCACGGGCTCGAGTCCCGGCCTGTTGCCGATTTGCCTGCGTGTTTTCCCCTGTATCCTTCCCCCATTTTCTGTCTCTCTCCACTGCCCATAAAGGCCGCTGTGGCCAAAAAAAATAAAATAAATAAATAAATAAACTTTTAAACCCCATATGAATGGAGTATAAGGAGTATAAGCAAAATTCGATTGCGGATACAAACTTTGGTGACCATCAAGTAACGTACGAGCAGTGTACGTTGAATATGAGAGCTAAAACAAACGCAAACGGAGAACATGCCATCTTGTTCACGGGGGTGTGGTGTGTGTGTGTGACATGGACATAATATGAATGAAAATCAAAAGAATTGTGATTTGTAATAAATCTTTTTGAGAAATATATAGATGTTAATAATTGCTGTATGTGTGACGATGTTCCTTTTTGCTCAGATTGACCTGCCTGTTAAGGAGGAGATCAGGTACATACAGATTTATATACAATTATATATACATACATATGTACAGACATACACCATGATCATTATAGCAAGATTAGTGAGACATGGCATGTAACATCTTGGCTAGATCACTGTATCTGTACAGGTGATCCTCATGATTGTATAGAGGGAATTGAGTCCTTACATGATCTGACCACAACAGAACACATTCTTGTTGCAATAAATGTTTAAGTCTGTCTGAAGTGACAAGTTAAGATAACAGTGAGCAAAATGAGAAAGTAAATTGGTCAAGGTGTACAAAAAATGCTACTGTGCAATACTGATATACTGTTTGATGCTATTATGTGTGAGATCATTAACTATATAAATCAAAGCCACAATAATGATCTGTGTGTAATGAATGATAATATTTTAAATTGCTTAAAGAATTGCAGTGAAACACTCCAAAAAAGGGTTAAACTGTGTAATGCTTTCAAACTCTATATGAGGCCAAAGAAGCTTTTAAAAAGAACACAAGAAATGTGCAAATGCAACATTTAAATATGCTGTGCACTTTATTAAAAGGCCATGAGGGTAAACTGCATGGCCAAAAAGCTGCTGCAGTATAATTTTTATGAATTTTGGAAAGAAGTAAAGATTATTAACAACAGTAAGATGACTTTGCCGTTCAGCATTGATGGGATTTCTGTGTTTAAAAGTGACAAGTTTAGAGTTGTTGAGGTTTCTAACAATTAGGCTGTTGTTACCAGGCTGGATGAAGTGTGCTGCGCTGTTGAATGTGGCAGTGAACAAACCATGTGGCCCTCACAAAATAACAGCTGAACATGTGAAGTTTGCCAGCAGAAGAACCTCAGTATTACTCACATTATGCTTTTCTGGATTGTTAATGCGTGACATCCTACCTGACTCCATGTTAACTGTTCTATCAGTGCCTGTAGTCAAAGACAAAACTGGTAAAATATTCAGATTTGAAAAGTACAGGCAAGTAACTTCTAGTAACTTCTAGTACACTAGAAGTCAAGATCTCCTCATATCGGATAAGGATCTTCCATTATTGGTATTCACATTCATCTATGCAACTCTCATTGGGTAAGAGTATAGGGGTGCCAGTGGGGGTTCAACAAGGTGGGATGTTCTTTTCAATTTGTATATGGATGATCTTTCTAAAACACTAAAAACAAGCAGAATACTGGATGTATGATGGAGAGCCTTATTAATCATTTGATGTATGCTGATAATTTGGTTGTTTTGCCTCCTTATAGTGCCGGCTTGCAGCAGCTGCTCGGGCTAAACCCTAAAAAGAGTGCAGCAATAATTGCCTCAACTAAAGAGGATTGGAAGCAAATTTTTTCCCCCCACAAAATGTTTAATGTGGTGACTAAAGTTAGAGACGGGTCATATCACCTAGAGTGATCTCTGTGGTGGTGATGATGATGATGATGATGATGATAATGATGACGATGATGATGTGCAGCACCAGTTTTGTAAACTGTATATACAACAAGTATGCTACTTTATAAATTCTATGTGTACAGATTATGTTAAAGTAGCTCTTTTTAGAGCATATTGTGCTCCATTTTATACAGCCCATTTGTGGTGCACTTACAGTATATCAAAAGCGAAGAGCTTCAGGCAGCATATAATGATGCATTCAGGATCTTACTCAAGCTTCCAAGATGGACAAGTGCAAGACTAGTAATGCTACTACACTTCATGCTTTACTGTACCTACTTGAGGTGATACCAAATATTTATCCAGCTCCAGGAAATGCTGGAATAATTGTTAGTTCATTTTGTAATTACTGATGATTGCTTTTCTTTTGTGTGTGTGTGTGTGTGTGTGTGTGTGTGTGTGTGTGTGTGTGTGTGTGTGTGTGTGTGTGTGTGTGTGTGTGTGTGTGTGTGTGTGTGTGTGTGTGTGTTTATCCTTGTATTGTCTTTTATTATGTTTCTGTTCCTTCATATCCAAATTGGCTGTAGTGTCTGACATAAAGTTTCTTGTCCCAGTTTGGCATCTGTACTCAGCTGAGCAGTCAACACAGAGATTACAGTGGCCTGTACTGAAAATGGTATATGTTGCTGAATTAGCTCCACTGGCTCCATTACTCTTTGCCATTTATCTTGATTAAGTTGAGGGGAAAAAATGATAAAACTTGCTGCTTTAAAATGCACAGTCGAGGCATTTTATTACCAGGAAAACCCATAAAATTCATGGGTTTCCTCCGCTGTTTATTGCAGCCACAGTTTGCACTGAATTCCAGGCTTCCTCCACTAAAGTAATAAGAAATTAAAGCATTTTTATGAAAAACAATGTAAGTGGCATTCTGTTAATAACTAGCTGTAGTGTTTTTTCACATAGCAAAAGCTGAGCACTCAATGCGGGAGGCATTTTATTTAGACTGTATACCAATTTTATACAGAGAGACTGAGGTGTGTTGGCTCTAATAATTTGGTATAAATAGTTCCCACTCTTGCCTCACAGCAAGAAGATCTTGGGTTCAGATCTTGGCCGAGGCTTTTCTGTGTGGAGTTTGGATTTTCTCCCCGTGTTTGTGTGGGTTTTCTTTGGGTACTCTGGTTTCTGCCCACAGTCCAAAGACATGCACTTAGTGGGGTTAGGTTAATTGGTGATTCTAAATTGCCCATAGGTGTGAATGTGAGTGTCAATGGTTGCCTGTCGCTCTGTGTTAGCCCTGCAACAGGCTGGCGAACTGAACAGGGTGTACCCTGCCTCTTGCCCCATGACAGCTGGGATAGGCTCCAGCCTTGAAAAGGATAAGTGGAAGATGATGGATGGATGGATGGATAGTCCCCATCTCGGTTATCTCTCTTGAATGCTGACAGTTAAATGTGGAAGAGAGAAGTCAATAGAAACTCAAGAAATTCAAAAATTATTTTTTCATCTGATGCAGCTTTTGACATTTCTGGTATACAGGTGGATCAAACCAGTAAATTAAAAAAAGGGAATAAGTTTCACTTTCACATTTTTGCTAAGTCTACAGCTGATCACAGGCTTAGAGCTTTTAGTGGCAGCAGAGATCGCCACAGTACACTGTTACATCACACTGTAACTGTAAATTAAACTGATACACATTCATGTCTTTTTCTTTCTTTCTTAGAGAAAAACACTGATTTTTAATTCATAAAACATGAAATTGATCAGAAATGTTTGACAATTACTGATTAACATAAAGTGATCATGGATGATTTATGCTTTTTAATGGGATATCTTTAAAAGTGTACTGAAGCAGCGATCCTTCCTGTGCTCCTCTGCGCATTGTCTTACCTGATGCAACTGTAGGATGTAATTGGTCATGTTGTTTGTGGCTTGTTGTGATGATTGCAGGGTTTCAGCTAGAAAAGTTGTTAGAGCCAGCAGCTGCGATGGGTTAGGGGTTCGGTACAATGTAGCGCTGCGCTCGATTCATGTAGCTCTATCCACCTGCTATGACGTTAATTGCTAATTGTGCGGTGGCTCAGACAGAACAGCGGGGCTACATGTGTGTGCCTCGACACACAGGATGAGGAGAGAGCGGCGGGAGACCCGGGGAGCAAAAAATCATATTTAACCTAATTTATATTCAGCAATGAATGATTTAGCTCAACCTTGAATAATGGACATAAGTGGACTGATTTTGGCTGAACAGGTAAAATGGAATAAAATCTTAACATTTGCCTGGTTCTTTATTCTGCATTTGAAACTTTATATATATATTTTTTTCTTCTAGCAGTAGGTAATCCTCCTAACTGTTGTAACTTTTGTCTGAAGGAAAAAAGAGAAACTCTCCAGTGCACAGACCGTAGCGGTCAACTTAGAGTAGGTGGGACAGATCTCCTATTACAATCCTTGAATGATACCAGTAAACATAAATTATCATTTATATTTCTGACCTGACAGAAATATACCCAGAAATATACTATACCAATGGTTTCTTAATCAATCTGTAGCAAAAACTGTATCCACAAAGCACCAAATCCACACTAAAATGCTCTTTTGAACTGGCTAAATGGAGTAAACTTACCGACACACAGGCTGCTCCCTTATTTCCCAAAGGGTCACCACAGCGGATGGATCCACATGTTTGATTTGGCACAGATTTTAGGCCGGATGCCCTTCCTGACTCAACCCTCCCATTTGTCCAGGCCTGTGACTGGCACTAGGAGTACACTAGTGTGTGAACCCTCAGGTTTGTCTCCTCCTGGACTTGAACCGGGTACCTGTTGCTACTATAAAGCACAGTATGCTGTCTAGAATCATAAATAATGTGGAAGAAAGCCATAAATGAGCATGTGAACCATTTGTTGCTCTACTATCTGATTTTCAGTGCAAGTAGTCAAAATACAAATTAAAGACACCCTTCTTCCCGTCCACTGATAAGATGTATTTTTCTTATTCCTATTAAGAGGTGGGTGCACCCTTGGGTGCAGTCGTGTTGGCACTTTGTTTGGGCGGAGCAGACCTGATTGGTGTGAACCCTAGGAGCAGAGAGTGTCAAATTCAAGGCTTTCGTACCACTATCTGTATCCATGGCAACACGATAAAAATGACAGCTGGCTCTGCCCCTTTGCAAAGTCTGAGAATGGTAAAATATTTTGTAAATAGAAATATTTAAAATAATATTGCAACATTTTCATTGTAATCGTTTCATGAATTTTATTTTATTTTTTTTGGTGTTTCTACGCTTCAAAAACAGAGACGCCTCTAATGTGAGTGGAAAAAGGGAATCTCTCAGTGCCATTATCAGGTATTAATATAATCTGGATAGAAACATTCAGCTCTGCATTGTGAATTGAAATATTCTGATTTGCTTGCAGCCCACATTCGCATACTGAGATGAAGATTCATGCATAACACTTCCTTTGAACCCTCATAGAAAAGACTAATTTGCACCTTTCTTCACAGCTCCCCTCCTGTCTCTACAAGACACTCTCTTCCCCCTCTCACCTCTCTGATTCGTGTCTCCCTCCTACTTTTCTGTCTCTAAATTATTCTTCATATTGCTTTGTTCCCTCAGTTGGCTGTCCTTCTCTCACTCTTTGCCTCTTTTACGGTCATTATCATGCTACAGGATATAGTGTTATACAGAACTCATAAACCTCTGTTCCTGAATAAACTGCTTAACGGCTATGGTGCGTGCACGCACGCGCGCACATACGTATGCACACACAGCCACACGCACACACTGAATATCTGTCTCTTCAGACCAATCTCGGTTGCGTCTACCTGGCACAAGCGTCTCTGTGTGCGCTCATGCGTGTCAGAGCGAGTGCAGTGAATATTTGCACAGCCCTATGTGTGTGTGTGTGTGTGTGTGTGTGTGTGTGTGTGTGTGTGTGTGTGTGTGTGTGTGTGTGTGAGGTTACGCTGGCTGATCCTGCGGTCCGGTGAGACGGGGCCAGATGGTGCCTGGCGGTTGGCTGTCTTCGTGGTGACCGAGCTGATGATGTCGTTTATGAAGTTTATTGATCCGATATGCATCACTCCCAGAGTCCCCAGCCCCATCTCACTGTCTGTCTCTCTACCTCTCTCCCTGCTCTCAATTTATGTCCATGTGCCTGCCCCTAACCCCACTCTGCATATCCAACACACAAACACACACACACACGCACACAAACACATCCTGCTTGTCTATGAACATTCCCAAACTCCCCAGCCCTCAAAATACTGGCCAGCAAAGAACTTACAAGCTGTCACTTCCCACACACTCTGCTCTAATCTAATGGAGCCCCCACTCCCTGCCCTCTCCATCTCCACTCCATGTTGCTCTGCCATCTCTCTGATGTCCCACCCCTCTCCTTACAAAATGTTTTTCTCACCCTCATTCTCCTATTTTTAAATGGGCTCTAAACTTCACACTTTTTTTTTTGCCTACACTGTCCAGCAGCAGTTAAAAAACAACTTAGGGACAGTGTTCCCACCTCAGCGCCACAGACACTGATATATATTTGAGCTGTGACCTGCTGCCCAGGTCGAGAGGAGAGAGCTGCTGTTTTTAATTAGCTCTGTGGCCTGTGGCAGATGGACGTGAAATGATTCTGATAGCCGGCAGCTTCAAGAGGACGGGCTGGATGAGGAGAATTAGAACTCGCCTTTCTTTTTCCATCAGGGACACATGAAGCCCGGATTGATCAAATAAAGGCAGTGATCTATGCAGAAGCATGGCAGGACAGACAGTGAATATTTCAGTTTCTTGTTGCTGGGGAGTTGAGTGGTGTGGGGAGCAGTGATGTCACAAGCCATCAGTGTCAGAACTGGGCCTTATGGGAAATATTTCTCCTTATACCTAGCCTAAGCTGCCATATGCCATGGAGCGGTGTGTGTGTGTGTCTGAAAATTCATTCATTTTAATTTGTCAAACACCACTCTAACAGAGGGAACGATTCATTATTTCAACACTTTCATCACACACACACACACACACACACACACACACACACACACACACACACACACACACACACACACAATCAGCAGAGGTCTGAACAGAAGGAACTTTCTCGGTGTCTGAACTTTGCGAGCAGATGTTGTGTGTGTTTGTGTTGGAGAGCGTGCGCACATATTCATGTGTGTGTATGAGGCAGACAGAAAGATCAAGAGGAAAAGAACACCATTTGGAGAGAGACTTAAAAGACGTGTAGCCTTAGATCCCACCACATGTTGAAATATACAACCGGCCATTCGAAAGGTCTTCTGTCCACGACAGTAGAGCCACAGTTCATAATGACTGTGTTCCTCACGGTGTGCAGAAGGAAGGATCAAAGTGGCTGAGAGAGAAGCCGAAGATGACATGAATTAAAAAAAAAAAAACTTGCAGGAAATGAATATGGAGTAAAGAGTTTAAGCTCATCTCAATCCATTGTGTCTGAAACTTAATCTCTGGAGCCACCAGAAGCTTAGATACTGTATGTGACTTTCTTCTCAATGATATGATTTAGTTACTTTTGGGATTACAAAGACATCCCAGACATGTAGGATTTAAAGACATATGGCAGCACTATGAAGAGCCATGTGCCAAATATTTCTCTACTTACTGTATTCTACAATCCTCTTTTTTTTTTTTTTGGTCGCTCTTTGTGAAAGCTTTCATTTAGTTTTGTTACATAAACTTTCTTACGGAGCGAGTACAGTTGTGAGTCTTATCCAAGTTCTTGTAGTTTCTTTTTTTAACGTTTATATGGAGCATCCAGAAACTTTATTCATCTCCCAGATTTAAAGTGGGTGTATGGGACTTTCTGAAACCATACGTAATATTGTTTGTGTAGGTTCTCAGTCATTCAGGTCGTCATTTCACCCCTCACCCAAGTGGCTTCTTCAGTTCTAATTGCTGATAGGAAGCCCCGGGTATTTAAACCCTTAGTGATCATCTTTGGAGGTGATCCTGAGGATCGTTGACTCACCCTGTCATCACACGAGCTTTGGTGTTGCTGCTTAGGGTACCTGAATCATTAAAAAGCACAGAAAAATATGGCATGGTTATAGTATCTAAACTTACCAATCTGGCTAGACTGGTATAAAATGTTCACGTATGTCTTCATTTGCTGTGTAACGTTTGTCTGTATTTGATCCATGTGTGATAATGCCATGTATTAGTGAGGCAGCTTCCGAGAAGCGATTAGGTCGATGGAAGGCTTTTGGTCTAGTTTTCCTTTTGGGAGCCATGCTGCTGTCCTCTTAAAGGAATTACAATAATAGTGCTCCATTAATTGACAGCTCAAATAAGGCTTGTCATGAGTAATTGCAGTTATTACAGTTCATTGACTTCTGAAATGGTACAATAAGAAATATCAACTGTACATAAAGGGGAAAAAAAATGACAAGCGGTTGTGTTAAAGTTAATAGTTATGCTGTCACTAATGGCAGTTAATGACGTTGGTTAAAAGATAAACCACGGTGATGTGATTGGAAAATGTGAAAATGTCTATGTTGATTATTAATAGAGAAGAAAATAAAAGACAATAGGGACTCTTTTTTTTGATGCCTGCCTGAACTTGATATTTTCCAATTTACTTCTCTTCTCCTTTCCCTTCTGCTCTTCTCTTTTTTCCCCCCTTCCGTCTTTCCTTCCACTTCCATAATTGAATTGCTCCTTTGGTCCTCTAATGTGGCGGCAAATAACAAAATGAAAATTCTCTACTGTAAACTCTACCATTTCCACTTCAATATTTTACCTCTGAGTTTACCTCTCACTTTACCTCTTCAGTTCAACAGATTTTTTTTTTTCCTGTTGCTCAGTCTTTGTTTTGTTTCTCATTTTCAGTGTTTCGCTCTGTCCTTCTTTATTGGCCGCTTGTATTTGTGGTTGTTGATCCCAGTTCAGACATAAAATAGTACTTCTTCCTCTTTAAGCCTAAACTCAACTTAGATCTTTAAAGAGAGTAGATTTTGTTCTTTATAGATTGGACTGTACTGAATAGGTTGTAGCAACAGTGTAGTTTTAGGTTGTTAACTACAGACAGAAGGGTGGAGTCATAGCAGTGCCTGGTTAGCAAGGTGCATCCATAAATAGAAGCACACCTGTTTATCAAAGCAGCTGTTCCCCCTAACTTAAAGCCTTTCCAGATTCCACAAGTTCTCAAAAAGAGGAGACTAATAGTAGGAAACAAAAGTGCTTTTTGTAAGAAGCTGTAAATATTATTTGGGCTTTTTAATGTGGGGGGGGGGGGGGGGGGTTCTATGGGGAATGACTAACTTTTAGACTTCAAGTGATCATTAGTGGACACTTTTTGGCACTTCTGTGTGGGCTTCACTTTTCAGCTCCAGAGGTGGTTGCTTGGTTTAAAAGTAATTATTTACCTGTGGAGCTAATGGGGCTAAGGGGTGCAGCAAAGTCTGAAGTTTATACACTTGTGTCAGAGCAATGAACTGGGCATTTACAGTAAATGATTATGCAGTTAGATTTTCCAGAATGAGTTCTTGTAGCGTAAGTGTCATAA